>NC_081183.1:138043750-138144925 GCF_029867415.1 Vicia villosa
CTCACTAGAGTATTTAGATACTCTTGTTTGTATCTTACTTTTCCATGAGATCGTTGAAGAACCAAGAAACATGCACCAGCTATGAATAAAGTGTCGAGTACCAAGACACCTTGCTAATCGACATAACTGTAAGAATTCAATTTGGGAGCTATACTAGTGGGAAAGAATAGACTAGATTGTTGCCAAGGTAACATCATGAGGAGAATGCAGGAATTGACTAACTTGTTAAAATCCAAAAAAAAAAATAATGCTAGGGCAAGTGATAGTAAAATAGTTTAATTTACCCACGATTTCCTAATGCATTAAGGGTTTGGGAAACATATCCCCATCATCACGATGGTATCTAACATTGAACTTGTTCCGTTACGAGACTATAAATGAGTGTAGGTATGGTGGTAATGGTGGATCACAACTTTCGACATGGTGGAATTAGGGGACCAGCCAAATTAGCATTCCAACGCTCATGTAACCGCTATTTGGCGCCTTGGAGAGAGAGAGAGAGAGAGAGAGAGAGAGAGAGAGAGATATCAAACTCACAATTTGTTAGAAGTGAAATATGGAGAAATGTTGGATTCACCTGGAGTTGAGATCTTTCATGATCATTAGGATGATAATCACTACAACACAGAAGGCCTACGAAAGCGCTTATTTTGGGCTTTAAAAGCCCTTAAAAGCGCTGTGAAAGCCAGCGCTGGCGTAGGTAACAAAAGCGCTTCTGAAAGCGCTCTGGTAGACCCCCCTATAAGAGCGCTTTTCTGGAAAAAGCGCTCTGGTAGGCCCCCTATAAGAGCGCTTTTTTGGAAAAAGCGCTCTGGTATCCCCCCCTATGAGAGCGCTTTTTCTGGAAAAAGCGCTCTGATAGCCCCCCCTATAAGAGCGCTTTTGTAAAAGCGCTTTCGTAGGTTGCGTTTTTTTTTATTTTTTATGTTTTTTTTAATCTTTGGCAGCGCTTTTACTAAAAAGCGCTTTCGTAGGTGGACCTTTAAGAGCGCTTTTTAAAAGCGTTGTCGTTGCTAAATGAGGTATTTTAATGTGCAGCCTGTAATTTAAGCCTCCCAGTCGACCTGTAATATTTTCGACCTGTAATATGTTTTCAACCTGTAATATTTTCGACTTGTAATATATTTTCGACGATATATTTTCAACCATAGGTAGGACAATATATATATATATACTAATATAATACCATTATAATATCCAAAATTATATATATACATCATTACAAACTAAATCAGTAACATAACAATATTATACTTTAAATCGACACAAATCCTACATGAAAAGTTGCTGAATATAAAATTGACACAAATCCTCTTTGATTTCTTCCAACTTAAGTCTCGGGTACGAAGCAGCACGGAATTCGTCCAAGTACTACAAAACAAAAACATAATATGAATGATTTAGTTAAATGTAATAAATTATATGAAATTATCTTAAGTTATAAATTCATACCGTGAGCGGAATCTCTAATTGATTCGCCTGAAGGATTTCTTTCATAAACCTCAAAACATAGTATCCGCAATCTGAACAGTTTCGCTGTTGCGGACACTACATAGAAAAACAAATAAGATCAAATATCACAATAGTCAAGTAGCATAAATATTATAAGCAAAAATATTATAAGCAAAATTGTGAAAAATAATGTACCTGCACTTTGATCCAAGTAATGTTGTTTGATTTAGTCCGGGATACCTGTGCGTCTCGTTGACTTCGGAACACTTGTATTGATCTAACAAATATATAAAAGCATATGTTTAGATCAATCTCACAAATAATTAAATATATAAATATACACGAATATTTAGAATGATCCCACTTACAAATCAATCATTTCCTTCATAGCCGGATAATTGGTCCATTCACCATTTACCGAATTCAGATAATACACCACTTCTCTTGTAGGGTTGATAGCAAGCAACAACCAGTTTGCTCTATAAATTAAAACAATAGGTTATATGAAAATTTTGCTATACACAAAAGAAACATAGATTAGATGAACCAAGAATGAGAAACTAACCCTACTGGTCGGGTATTATACGCCCAAAGATGCAGACTTTCTGTATTGCTGGTGGACATGAATCTATCGAGTAAGCGCTGTCTAACTGATTCCGGTTCCGAAGCAATTGCCATTCCGCTGCAATGGGCGGAAGACACGAAACGGAATCTGTTTGACAATGGAGTCCCGCGCAACACTCTGTCATACAACAACCTTAAATAAAAACATAATAAACATTAGATTATTTTCATTGAAATGTGTAAATAAATTGTGGGACTAATTAAATAATATATCGGATGAGTGAATATTACTGGATGTATGAGTGCATATTACCGATGCCTAGTTGTTCATGCGTAAAAATCTCTTCCAAGTCATCAATTCCAATATTTGACATGAATTCAATACTGAAGACACCTTCATCCATATTGATTTCACGTAAAGCACCATCCTTCAAATCGGACATATCAACAATTGTTCCGAGCGTCGTCCGGTATCGAGGCACAAAAGCACCGCCTTTTTTTGCCGCTGGCTTCGGAGGACCAGTGGGTAGTACGCTACGAACTGGCTGCGTCACTTGTTGTGACCCCCGAGCATATGCCTAAAAATCATATAAGTTAGGTAAAATATAAAATCATGCAGTTTTAGATTCAGATTATATATTAACACTTTAAATGTACCTCTTTTAGTAATGCAACAGACTCCTCCTCCTGTAAAATCCCTTTACCCTTAATTGCGGGTTTTGTAGGAGCAGTCTAAAATTAAAATGTAAAAAATAATTAATAAATGGTGCAGAATTGACATTCGAAAACTAAATGATTCATAATCGTTTTCAATATACCTCATCACTAATGGTAATGAGCTCCGAGGGCCATGTAACAAATGATCCTATTGCATCTCGCAGCAATGTCGTCTCTGAGACCATGTCAGGTACCGGTAGCATCGCATCATGATCTAATACAACATCCACCGATACTTTCAGGTGTCCATCCGGGAGCGGTCTATGGTGAAGTAAATCTCCCAAAGTGTTGTGCACCTTTCCCTTGCCAACTAGGCGATAATTCGGTGACGATAAGTATAGTTGGCAAGATGAAATGCCCTAAACCAATAGTAAATATAAAGTCATTATCATTAATAAAATAGAACAATTTGTAAGGAAAAAAATTTATAATTACCTCGGGAAATTTCCTTTGACAGTTGATACTAGCCTTATCACTAGTTTCTTTCACCGATGAAATGTTGCACTTTTCTCTCATATACATATCTTTATCTCTTTGCAATTCAGAGACTTGTGCTTGCAATTCCTGCAATTTTTGCAACACTTCTTCATTTGTAGGATTTGATCTTCTCCTAGGATGCTTGTAAAAAGAGGTTGGAGTCACACCATGACCTTTACCCCTCACCCGACCGAGATACTCAGGAGCATCTAGTGCTCTACTAAGTACGCTCCTATCATCCTGGTCCTCACCGGTGGATACCGATTGCGACAAGGTCTCCTGTAATTCATTTACATTTCAATAATTATTAGTGGAGATAAAAAATCATTTATATATTAAAAAACATTTGATTTAATTAAAGACACAGTGTTATACTTACACATTTAGCATAAACTCTTTGAACATCGGGATCGACAGCTTGATTATTGCCCACACGAGCTTCCTTCCACAACACATGTACTGGAAGTGAGGTTTCCTCACTTTTCGTCTCCTCTAACTATGCATTGACACAAATAAAATCGTCAAATAAAACACATTTAGACAATTAATTAAAACGCATTTCTATTTACTTACAATTTTTTCCTCTAAGCGTGCATATCCCAAACGCCCTTTTTTGTATGGATACAAGGCTTTTGATGCTCTCGCACTATTTGTGGCACTCCTTTTCCGAAAAGATTCATCTCTTTGCTCTACAAACTTAGCCCAATCATTATCATTAATGAACATCTCATACTTTTTTGGACGTCCCGGGGCCTCTTCAAGAAAGTTTCCTTCTTTATCCTTAAGATAGCTGTTTGTTAGATAAGCTTTCCACCCTCTATATCTTCTTCCGGCCAAACTAAGAATGAAGCGTTTACGCTCATCTGGTATGGTAAAAGACCTCTGCAAACAAACATACGCATAGAGTGTGTTAGTATAAGTAATTTAATCAAATTATCGTTAAGATAATAACAACAACCATATATGATACCTTAAGCTCGTCCCAAATCATGTCTTTTTTCTCATCCAACTCTTTGCTTTTCAGATTCCATTTAGCTAAGGAGACTGGAATATGCAAACGAACAAGTGTACCAATATAGCTTGTCAACTTTGCAGAATTAGGACCAGTTGGTTGGTTATCAGAATTCCATTCCAAATTATATATCAATCATTGGTCTCTATGTCGAATGATTCCCTTCATAAGGGACACACCTCGTGCAACTTCTTTTGATGATGTATCCGGAGCATCTTGTGAGTTTTCTTGTGGGTTCTCTTGTGGGTTTTCTTGTGGGTTCTCCTGTGGGTTTTCTTAATTACTAGCCATTGAACCTGTATAAAACAAACTAAAGCACATTAGTACACTATTAATAAGATAACAATCTATACAAGTCAAATGGAAGTCAAACCATGCATGTACAAGTTAATCGGAATCGAAATCGGTGAAATCAGAATAAGCGACAAAAAAAGAAAGTTGTCGGAATTGAACGAAATTTACATGGCTATGGTAAAACGTCCTCACGGACTCAAAAATGAAGTCGGTTTTCCGAAATTCAGACCCTAAGCCCGACTTTTGATCACAGGCAGAACCAAAACCGATAAAAAAACAGTCCCGAAATGTAAAGATAAGTGAATGAGCAGATCCGAAATTGTCAAAATAGTATAGTTACATGTAAAGAAGTCGACAAACGGATACATGGTTCAAAAGTTATGTACAAAACGAAAATATGCACCAAAATTGAATAAGTATTGTAACAATCGGAATACAAATTGAAAAAACTATACAAATTGAATATATAACATTAGTCGGAATATGTATACTGTAATACGGTGAACTGACTTTATTAATCGGAATGTCGCGGTAAGCAAGAGTCGCCACCGACTTTTATTTTATCCAAATATTAGAAAGGCTAAAAGAACAGAAAAAAACCTTTTAAAGAAATTTTGAGTTCGGGGGGTAATTATGCAAAGGGAAGGTGTAAGGCACCCTTTGCATCCATGGTTTTCCATGGGCTCTTAATTGCTTTGCTCGTTTTGAAACCAAAAGTTTAGAAATGTATAGAAGAAGAAGAAACAAGGACTTTAGCTCGTAAATGAGCGTAGCCTTGAAAGTGTTTAGAAAATAGTAGAAAGATGTTTTTAAACCAGAGCATGCAATTAAGGGCAAATTACCTGGTTAGATGAAAAATGTTCTTTTTAGCCTTTCAGGGTGAAAGGGTCTATCCATGCCATAAGAGGGCAGGAAGCCTTTCATTTGGAGGTTGAAGGGTCATCGAAGCATCCTTTGCCATAAGACTGTCCCATGCCATAGAAGGGCAGGTAGTCTAAGGCAAGGATCAGAATAAGCCATTTCGTAGGCAGCCAGAAGATACCTCAACCTTTTTCCGTAGGCAACTTCCGAGGGTCAAGGTCATATTTGTGTATCGAAGGCAGCATCATTTAGGGTCGTATGACCTTTGGTTATCGAGGCAGCATGGCTGAGGTATCCTCATATTCGAGGGACATGGCTTATTCTGCAAGAAACACAAGGCAACAGGCAACAAGGCAACAGGCAACAGGCAACAAGGCAACAGGGAGGTTACCCCAAAAGTGTGCGTGGGTGCAACAATCACGTGGTTAATTCAATCAAATTATCTTATAATTAGTTATTCTAATTCAATTAACAGGCTTGCACTCCCTAGAATTACTAACCACACAATAATATAACAATAACAATGGGGAAGGGAAATTGTAACCAGCGGAGGAGAGGGGAATTGAAACCAGCGGGATATAATTAAAAATTAAAACGGAAAATATTAGAGTTAGGGTTACCAATACACGTAGCTTTGGCATTTGACAAACCCTGAAAAGGAAAAGAAGAGACAGAAAACAGAGAGTGAGTGCATTATCGGTTCGAAGGCGAACTTTATTAACCATAAAAGTAAAAATAATGAAATTAATAAATAAAATAATAATAAAAGACACTTAGCTTCGAATTTGATCTGATACGGTTGGCGGAAAGCCTCGGGAGTAACCCTGAAAAAGGCAAGGCAGAAATAGTGAAGGCAAGACAAACCCCTGATTTTAAAAGAAATTAAAATATGCTTTAAAGATAAGGTACTTAGCTCTGGGTTTTTGATCAGGCGCGTCATCGGAGCGAACCATGTTGATAACCCTGAAAAGGCAAGGCACAAAAGAAAAGAAAAGATTTTAGTGTATTAGAATGTTCGACACCAACCCTAATCAAGGGACGTAAATTGAATAAGATAATGTAAACGATTTAATTAATTATTGGTCTCGCGACCTAATTAATTAAATCGGGAAGAGGAAATAAAATCAGACACACAGATATTTTTTATGAATTTTTTAGAATAAAAAATAAAACATATGTGAAATTTTTGATTATATAAATAATTAGATATAAATTAAATAAGTAAATAAGTAAATATATAAGAAAATAAATAATTTAAATATTAATTAAAAAAAAGATTTTTAGAAAATAATTATAATAGTTGTATTATAATAATGAAAAGAAAATGATTAAAAAGCATAATATATACTAATATATAAATAAAAGTAGGGTTATGTAATTAAAACTAAAAAAAATTGAAAAATACTTAGCTGGATCCAGTGTGGCGCACGAGCGTGGTGTATGATGGTCACGCAGCATCAGGCGCATTGGATGAAGAACTAGCGAGATCTGATGGTCAGGATGGTGAGGGTACACGCTAACGCGTGTTTCATGTCGCGTGGGATCCGTCTGCAAACCAAAGCCAAAACGCGCGCGAACCCTTCAAACTAACCAACCAGGTGGTGCCACGCAAGCGTCTTCTACCTCTAGCCCCTTCTTTTAACAGCGCTCCTTTTCAGATGCGCTATAATATGTCTCCTCCATTCCTGAAAAATAGCGAATAGGGGCAAACAAGAACAGAAATTTTTCGCACCAGGTCCATTGAATTCGTATGGACCTTGCGAATTCAACCATGGTATCAATTGGTTCTAATTTCACCTGTGGAGAAAAACCCTAATCCAAACCGAAAACCCTAACAATGGCAATTAGTAGCAAACACGCATGGAAAAGCAATTAACGGTCCAGAAACAATCATTACATCAAGGCAAACAATGTTATGCAATAAGATTTCAATGAGGATGCATGAAAAACACAAATCGAATCAATTTTCAGAAGAACAAACCGTGGGATGTAGTGAAGTGTTCTTGGTGATGCAGTGCTTGAAATCGATCGGGAGAGGTTCCTTGGAAGTCCAGGGATGAATTGAGATCAACAAAAAGCCTTGAATCACCTTGTAGCCAAGAATTGGAATTTGAATTTTGTATGAATTTTGAACTCGGATTTGATGGCTCTTTGGGCTGCCAATTCGTGAACCCTTGCCTTTGGTTTGTTTGTGTACTTATAGAGACTGATTAGGGTTGTCTAAACTGAATAAAATCTTGTTGAATCCTTAGATGCAAGTTTTGGAAAATTTGATTTGAATATCTTTCTTAATTTGTCAAATTTTGCCAATATAGTCCAATCTCTTGCCAATCTCTTTTCCACAAACTTGAATCAATTATTTATGTTGATTGATAATTGAATTTGATAAAAATATGACTAAATCAAATCTTTTCAAATTTCTTTGATTTACTTGATTTAAATCTTATTTTAATTATTAATAATTCAACAAAAAAACCAAATAATCATCATAATTTCGTGGAAAATTGTTTATGGGCTCTAGAAGACTTGAGGATCAAGATTGGATAAAAAAAACTTGGGCCCATTTGCAAAAATATTCAAATTCTTTCATATTTTTCCCTCCAAAATAGTCCAACTTTGACAAGGTGTATCTCCCTCAATTTTTGAGGTATGGATGAGTTCTAGGACTTTTTAGAATCCTTAGGGAGTCCTCTAACCAGTGTCTTTGGTTTCATCTCAAAATCCTTTTCCATTCTCATTTTATGTCCTTTTGAAAAAAGGGTCTCTTTGTTGACTTTTGAGAAGGGCCTATAATGTATGAAGCCATATCTCTTAAACCATTGACCTATGAGCTTTGATTCTTGTACTATTGGATAGAGGAATGAATTCCCTTTAAAATGAGCTTTGGTGGGAATTTTTCTGATGAAGTATGAATATTTGGTGAATTTTCAAAGTTTTGGTTGACTTTTTCAGTTCATGCCCAAAATAGTAACTTTTGACCTTTGTCTTTTCTGATCTTTCCTTGCATCATCATGATCAACCCTTGATCAAATGATGATTTTAGGGTTATGAGGATGTTGTTGACCAAATATCTTGAGTTTTGACTGTGTATTGACTTGAAATGACTATTTTGCCCTTGAGAGTCGATTGTTGCCCTAATCAAGATTTGAGGGACTCAACTTTCTCTGATTGGCTTGGAACTTTACATGGAGATTCTTTGGGATGTTTGTGACCCTATGGAACCACCTTGAGCCATTGATTCAGTGATTTTCCTTTGAAAGAACCAAACCCTAGTTCAGAACTTTGTATAGGAGAATTTGTATAGGAGCTTTGCATATAGATTTGAAACTTGAATAGGAGAAATAGTGTGGGCAAATTTTGGGGTATGACATATACTATTACCTTTTTCACTAACGTCTCTTTCTTTTCTTGGTAGGATTGTGTGCTACGCGTCTCTTAACAACGCGGACGGTTGGATTGATCCAAATACCCTCATTATGATCATTTCTAGTACAAGATTCGTTCTCATCTTGATCGTTTCTTGTACAAGATTCAATGCCAACACCAATATCACCTTGATCTCCAATGTTTTCATCAACTATTTTGTTTGATAAAAGCACTATAGACCATTTCGTACTTGTCGGATCATTGACATAGAACATTTGTTTAGCTTGAGAGGCTAGAATGAAAGGCTCATCTTTGTACCCCACCCTGTTGAGATTCACTTGCAAAAATCCTGACTTATCCATTCGTATGCCACTATTATTTTCAACCCACTTGCAACCAAATACAGGAATTTGAAACTTTGCGTAATCAAACACCAAAATGTGCTCGATAACCCCAAAATATGACAAATTTGCAAATTTCGGATTTAAGTCATTCGCACTTGATATGTGCATTGCTTCAGCTACCAAGGTAACACCACTATTTTGCATAGTACTTTTATCATCCTGTTCTTTGGTATAAAATGTGTATCCATTAATTGCGTATGCGCTATATGAAAACACAATTATACTTGGACCATAGGCTAAACATCTCAACCTTTCTGTTACCGAAGCAGGATCTAAACGATACTTTGAATAAATATGTTCCCTAAACCACGATATGAAACTTCGATTGTGCTCTCGTACTATCCAGTTCTCATTTCTATTCGGATTTAAATCTCGGAGAACAATCTTGTGCATTTCAACATACGGCTCAACCTCAATCTCATTGTGCAGAACATACAAGTGTGCTTGATCCCGTTCGACCATTGATATTGTCACAACTTTATTTCCAATTAGCCTTTTTCCTTCTTTTTTTTTCGACAATATGAGATTTGGGGAGTCCAATTGATTGAACATTTGACAGATATTCAGTACAAAACTCAACCG
This sequence comes from Vicia villosa, assembly GCF_029867415.1. NCBI lineage: Eukaryota > Viridiplantae > Streptophyta > Magnoliopsida > Fabales > Fabaceae > Vicia > Vicia villosa. The sequence goes on from NC_081183.1 coordinate 138,053,480, forward strand.
CTTCTTCATTAACGTATCGTTCGGCAATACAACCCTCCGGTCGACTTCTGTTTTTCACGTACCCTTTTAATATTTTCATATAACGTTCAGCAGGGTACATCCATCTCATATAAGCTGGTCCGCACAATTGTGTCTCTTTCACAAGATGAACGACTAGATGAACCATTATGTCAAAAAACGAGGGAGGAAAATACATTTCAAGATCACATAAAGTAACAACTATCTCTTTTTGCAATGTTGGTAAGATCGCGGGATCGACCACCTTACTGCAAATTGACCTGAAGAAGAAACACAACTTAGTTATTGCGCTTCTTACTTTTTCTGGAAGAATAGAACGTATACCTATTGGTAAAAAATGTTCCATTATAACATGGCAATCATGCGTCTTCAAACTCTTTAACTTGAGGTCTTTCATGGACACAAGTCTTCTAATATCTGAAGAGTAGCCTTCTGGAACTTTAACTTCACTGAGGAACTTACACAATGTTTTCTTCTCCTTTCTAGATAGAGTGTAAACAGCAGGTGGCAGATATGTTCGTTTTCCTTTCGTCACGGGTCCCAATTCAGTTCTCATTCCCATGTTTACCATGTCCTTCCTTATGTTAAGGCCATCCTTAGACTTTCCTTGTATATTGAGTAACGTACCTATGACGCTGTCAAATACATTTTTTTCAATATGCATAACATCATGGAAATGTCTTACGTACAACGACTTCCAATATGGAAGTTCAAAAAAAATTGACTTCTTCTTCCACCCACCCTTGACAAGTGAATGTGCAAAAGGCTTGCCAAACTGAGTGCTCACATCTTTCACCTTTTCAAAAATTTGATCACCTGACAAAAAAGGCGGGGTTGTACGATGTTCAGCCTTTCCATTGAATGCTTTTCTCCACCCACGGTAGTGATGATTAGAATTTAAGAATCTACGATGGCCGAGAAAGACATTCTTCTGACAAAGCTCCAATCGTGTCGTATCGGTTTCATCTTCACAAACAGGACACGCCTTTTGACCTTTATTGCTGTACCCGGATAGATTTCCGTATGCTGGAAAATCATTAATTATTCCAAACAACATCGCCCTCAAGTTGAAACTTTCTTTCCTATACCCATCGTAAACCTCCACACCGTTCTCCCACAAAAACTTTAAATCTTCGATTAACGGTGCCAAGTATACGTCTATGTCATTCCCTGGTTGTTTAGGCCCAGAAATTAGCATAGATAACATCATGTACTTACGCTTCATACATAGCCACGGAGGTAGGTTATAAATCATAAGAATCCCAGGCCATGTGCTATGCGAGATACTTTGAATACCATGCGGGTTCATTCCATCAGTAGACAATGACAAGCGAAGGTTTCTTGCTTCTTTTCCAAATTCAGGATAATCAGTATCAACTTTCATCCATTGTGGCGAGTCTGCCGGATGTCGCAACTTTCCATCAATAATTCTTTCATCTGCATGCCAAGTCAAGTGTCTTGAATCGGTTTCACTACGATACATGCGTCTAAATCTCGGAATTATAGGAAAATACCATAAGACTTTGGCCGGAGACAACTTTTTCTTATATCGAGGGGCACCGCATTTAGGACAATCATTCAACGCTGCATACTCGTTTCGAAACAAAACGCAATCGTTTGGACATGCATGTATCTTATCATAGCTCATGCCAATAGAGGACAACATCTTTTTGGCCTCATACGTTCGATTGGGAAGAACATTATCATCTGGTAGCATATCTTTCATAAGGGCTAATAACTCTGTGAAACTTTTATCCGACCATCCATTGTCCGCCTTTAAGTTGTACAACTTTAACACCGCAGACAATCTTGTGAATTTTGTACAACCCTCATACAACGGTTTCTCTGCATCGCTTACCAACCTCTCGAACATTTTGGGACAATCCTCAAGATCTTCTTCAAGCGCTTCTGCAATATCTTCGACTCGATCATAATCATATGTGTCTGTGCAATCGTCGTTTGAAGCATACTTCGTATTACAGCTCGACTCAACATTCCCGTTACTTTTCTCACCATGCATTGTCCAACATGTATAACTTCTATCAATTCCAAACCGTAGTAAATGCGATGCCAATTTATTCCAGTCAATCTTACCCCCATAACAGCAACCCAAGTAAGGACACGGCATTCGAATCGGGTCTTTGGAGTGCGCAACCGTAAACTTAACGAATTCCCATACCCCTTTCTCGTACTCTTTCGACAATCGGTTTGAATTCATCCATGTTTTATCCATGTCTTAATTAAGCTAAACAAATGCTTTTGCTTCTTGGTTTCTCTATCAAGTACTAAGGAATTCTGTCAAGATAAGAAATAGCTATCATCATTATGTCTTGATCAGAATACCTAATGAAATCCTATAACAAGTGTGAATAATTAATAGAAATAAATCTTGTCAAACCACTCAAGTCTTGAAATATAATGTAACTGCTGTGAATAAGCAACACTTAAGCAATACCTAATGAGATCCTATAGCTTTCATATTGGTTAAGTTGGTAGCTAGCTAAAGATAGGAAGTTACAGTTGTCTTGATTGTTTGAGTCTCTAAAAGAAGACAGTACCTTATTTCAGCTTACCCCCGATTTCTTAAAGAAGACATTACCTTATTTCAAGGTAATATAAGTCCACAAACCAAAAAACTGGTTGAGAGACACTAAATTGAAATTAAATAGAACCATAAACAATAAACTATAAGCAGAAAACAACAAACTATAAGCAAGAAGAAAGGACTAGTAACCTGAGTTGGACTTGATGTGGGAGACGGGTAGGTTTGAATCGGCGTTTTGTACAAGTAGAAACCAGAGCCTTCAAAGTAACTGTAAAATTAAATAAAAATATACCAAAACAAATCAATAGACCTCCAGTAGAATAATAATATGATTAGTATTGTCTCCATGGAGATTATACAAACATAGGCTCAAATTAGCACAAATTTAAAACAAATATGGAAAATCAAAAATCTGAAGACATTTTATCAAACTTTCAGGAACTATCTTATATCAATGAGATTTGTGTATTTTTGTGTTATATTTTAAGTCACAAAATTAGGTGGCTTGCCATGGTAGATTAAGTGTCCCTTGAGAATCTGAGACACCTATACAAAGTATACTATGATACTATTGATCTTGAGATTGTTGGTTTACAATTAAAACAAAAGTATGGAGAATTTTAAGATTACTCTTTTGATCTTTTCCACTTCTACTTCACCTTTTTTCACAGTAACTAAATAACATACCTTGGCACCGGCCTTTACACTTTCAGCCTCAACACCAACACTTAGGACCTGAAACAAATATGAAAAATTATCAAATAGTAAAAATACACAATAACTTGTTTCAAAATAACGAATCTTCAGATCTAAAACACCATAAGGCACACTATTTAATATGTATACTTACTTCGCCGGTAAGATATCGCTCAAATTTAACATCTGACTTTGGCAACAAAATTCCACCAGCGGTTGTCTGCCCCAAAAAAATTACATTCGCAAATCAGCTATGCAATCATGCACTATCCAAATCAAACTCTAAATCGTGATGTTATGATCGTGTAGGTACAATATCATGATCAACTCTAAATCAAACTTCATCAATATACAATATCATGAACAACTCTAAATCAAACTTCATCAATATACATTAACAACTAACCTATCCAGACACAAAAGTTCACACACTCATAAAATCGATCGTGTAGTTACAATATCATGATCAATACAACCATAATTGCAGCATCTTAAAAACCAATAATCAAAAATGAAATTCCATGTACTAAATCCATACAGAATCTGAACTTTCAAACTACACTCCATGTACTACATTCCAATTTCAGCTACAATTTTTGTTTCATAAAAATCTATCAAACTCAAATCAATCTCATTGTCACTTAAACAGAATCTGAACTTTCAAACTAAATTGACTCAATGACTGACTCCTAACCTCTGAACCTAAGCTACTAAATCCAAACAAAGAGAAAGAACCTTTACCTATATGTGTCTTTCGATTAATCGCTTCTTGAACAAAAGCCCAGAGTTGAACAAGCGACGAGTAGAAGCCGTTGAGAAGAAGACGATGAGAACAAGCGTATGCGCAGAAACGATGGCTCACGATTGAGAACGGAGAATGGTGGCTCACGATTTTCTGAGATGGTGAGTTGAAATGGTGAGTTAAAATGCTGAGAAAGAGGAATTAGGGATTTCAAAGATTTTCTAAGTTTTCTGCGGGCAGCAATGGCAGAGAAAGAGGAATTAGGGATTTGGAAACGATGAAGCGCGTTTAGAATAATTTTGTTTTTAAAAAATTTTAATTTTAGAAAGGCTATGACAGCGCTTCTGAAAAGCGCCTTCGTAGCCAGGCCTTTACCAGCGCTTTTTGGGAAAAAAGCGCTCCTGTAGCCCACCCCCTATAGCAGCGCTTCTGAAAGCGCTTTCGTAACCCCCCTTATACCAGCGCTTTTAGAAAGCGCTTTCGTATCCCCCCTATACCAGCTCTTTTGGAAAGCGCTTTCGTAACCCCCCCCCTATAAGAGCGCTTTTTTAGCGTGTTTTTTAATTTTGTTTTTAGCGAAGCCTATACCAGCGCTTTTTCCTAAAAGCGCTTTCGTAGGGATGCTGCTAAAAGACAAATTTGATATAGTGAATCCTCGTGTGATTAGAAGATTTTAGAAAGAGAGAGCCTCTTCATGGTGGCCGGCTAGAACACTTTCCCCATAAGCCCTCATCGATTAATAGGAAGGCAGGGGCTAGATGCCTCCTCTTTGGAGAACAACCAACCCATGATCACCTTTTAATTGGCGAAGGAGAAAAGCATCGATTTCATAAGGAATTGTGTGACGAAGTCTTGGAGAACCAAAACATTTGAGTGTTGCTTGTGAGTGATTACACATGTTTTATGAAGTCTATTTAAATGAATTAATATAGTTTCCTTTTGAAGGGTCAATTCAATTTATTAAGTCAGTTATTAGGGAATCGTTTAATGAAGTATTGGAGAAACGAAACACCTAAGTGTTGCATGCGAGTCAATAAACGTGTTTCATTTTGAATGCTAGAATATAGGTACCTTTTGAAGTGTCTGTTTCATTTTTTGAGTCCTTTTCCCAACCCTAGCGGTAACCCAATTTTTAAGCATTTCATTTTCTTACAACCGTAAGTTTAGCGTTTCATTTTAAAGGGGGACTAAAAGGTTAAAAATATATAAATAGGGGGATCAAAAGTGTATTGATGCCTTTAAATTGTTTAAAATATATGTGTGTAATATTTAGATAAAAAATGAATTTTCTAATAAAATAACATGATTCACTAAATGGATAGTCACTACTAGAAAAAACACTTCTTATGACAACGATATCACCTCACATATCGAAAACTGAGGTATAATTCATGGATGCGCCATGTTTATTTTTTCTTAAAAATATACAATCTATTTTGTCAATTCTTTTTGAGAACCAAAGGTCAAACTAATTCATTGTATATGCTGCAAATCCTTGTAGCTACAAATTAAGTTTTTATTTCATTAAAAGTGGCGTCTTCCTTAATATTTTATTTTAATATAAAAATAAATAACTTTTCAACTCGGTTTTGTTTTCCAAACAAGGTGAATTTGTTTCTCTTGTGTGTGTGTGTCTATATATATATATCCGAGCTTGTAGCTAGCATTCTGTTTCACTTGTCTAAAACAACACAGATAAAACCCTAACGATGACCCTTAAACAAAAGAGAAAACAAGAGAGCCTTAAAGGACAAGAGCCATAAACACTTATCATCCTCAATGCATATATGATCTGTGTTTATGACTTTCGTTTCTTCTTTATAGATTCAAAACATTTTCTTTCTCTTCTTCTTCAGAGATCTGATTTGCCACTTCTTATCTTATTTTTGTTGAGACCTAAAATCCTAGAGGTTTAATCTTCTTGTTGTTGTTGTTGTTGTTGTTTAAACATATTTATGTTATAGGTTTATTGATGTTGTTGTTGTTGAGACTCATTGTTGAGAACCAAAACTCTAGAGGTTTAGTCTTCTTGTTGTTGTTTAAACTTATTTTTGTTATAGGTTTATTGTTGTTGTTGTATTAGAGACCACATAGATAAGACCACCTAAAGGTTTAATCTTGTTTTTTATGTTGCTTAAACAAATTTATATTATATGTTTATTGATGATGTTGTTGTAGTTTTGTTGAGAGATTATTTTTTTTAGTTGTTGTTTCATGTAAGCTGTTGTTTTTTAGTTGTTCATGTTGTTGTTATTATTGTTGTTGTTCATGTTGTTGTTGAGTTGTTCTACTATCCAATGTTATGGAAATCTATATGTTGAATTTAGTTGTTGTTATTTAGTCAGGTTTTGATATTGATATTGGGATTACGTTTTTTGTGATTTTTTGTGTAGCTCTCATCTTGTCTCGTCGATCTGAGTTTATTATATCTAATATCGATTAATTGTTTCATTAATCCCTCTTTGAACATATAGCCTATTAAATTTATTTTGGAAATAGTATATGAAAATTTAGTTTGCATTTGAAACTTATGTTACACTAGTTAACATTTTTCTAACATTCTGCAACTCATCATTTATCTCATGTTGTTTTGTGGTTAAAATCTATTCAATATTTTTAGTTTTTGTTCAACTTTCTTCCATATTTGTTCATTTTTAAAAGCATCATATTTTATGATTTCAAGAATGAATTAGTAGAAAAGAAAGTGTTGAATAATTAACTTGAAACATTGAAGATATTTTAATAATGAAAGAGCTTGACATGTAAGACGAGATATATGAAGCTTGAAAATTGTTGATTAATGTAAGTTGTTCTTCAAATATAACACAATTATTCATATAATTATTTTACTAACAATTTTTGAAAAGTTATATGTTCATTTAGAATTTAGTGAAAAAATCAATTCTTATTAGATTTAATAAACTCAAACATGTTTTACCAGTCTGTTTATAGTTAAAACCAAGGTGAAATGTGTTATACCCGTTGGTGGAATGTCCGAATCAAGGGGAAATGTTTTTTTTTTTCATTTAAAAATTCTCAAAAGGATCTCCCTGGGGATCGAACCCATGATCTTTACGCATTACCCATCAGTTGAGTTAAAACCAAGAAGTAAAGTGGTGCACTTTTTATGATGTCCTTTGTTACCTCGCACGTGAAACCGAAGTAAAACCTCTTTTTCAATTGAGATAAAATATTTCATAATTATAAAAGATAAAATTACATCATAGGATGTAACTTTAACAAACCATGCATATTTTATTCTTACAAAGGCAACATACACGCAACGAAAAATTCAAATTACAACATAACTTCAAATACTTGTTCAACGGAAAAACTCAAGGAAATGAAATCTAGAAATAACTCAATAAAACAAATACGCCCTATTTCTAGATGTTACAAAATCATAACATTATCCAAAATAAAAGCCTATGTAAACAAACTGCACAAGACCATAAAAACAAACTGGATAGAGGGTGACAATAAGCCTTACAAACGTTAACGGTGACAATTAACAGCACGATGGTGAAATTCAAATACAAAATTTGTACATATCATTTTCTTTTATACTCTCATTTCCTCTAATATTTATTTTATTAAAGGTGAACTATTGAAGAAAAATTATTTTTTGTAGTCTAAAAAAATTGGGATTAAACGTAAATTGAATAAAATCACAAAACAACTTACAAATACCTTTTTATTTATAATTGTATTTTTCATTTATTTACAAAAAAAAAAAATTGATGTATTAAAGCATTTTGAAGGCATAAAATCATTACATCCAAATTTAAAATAACATAATTCAATTCAACATAGAAGATTGTTTTAATTACATAAAGTATGATTTGATTTTAAGAAAATATTATATGATATTTCAAATTTAAATCAGATTCTTTCTTACAGATATAAAATTATTTAAAGTTGTATTTTTATTTTTAGAAAATATTAATTGATTAACATTTGAGTATGTATTAACTATTTAGACCATTTAGATTGCATGCTTCAAGAAAATTCGTGATTATATACTATTGAATTGAATAAAATGATTCATTTTTCAGTATATAACTATATATTTATTTTAAATGATTAATATATATTAAAACATGAATAACGTCAACATCTATACCATGAAAAACCAGTATTATGATATAACAAATCTATATACAATATTGAATAAAGCAACAAACAAGATATATTAATACTTCTCATCAATACAAAAAGTCTAAGTGTAGCTAGGGTTGATTATTAAAAAATCTAAAGAAAATAAAAGTTGACAATAAGAAATCTAAAAACATGCAATAAATCATTGATTATTTGAACCAATTTGAAGCGATTTGATATCTTTCCCAACAGCCTCATCAATCAGCAAGTTGGACAAACCACAGCCTATCTATGACAAATGTAACATTTCACACATTTTATACCTCGAGGTAGAATATCCACCAATAGTACACTTTCATCTTCACTTTGGTCTGTCCTCCAAACCTTGAAGTCCGGAAGAAAGTAGCCTTGATTACTCCAACAATAGAGAGATTGCATGGAGAAAGGTCCTTGCACATCTCCATCAGGAACTCTAAAACACCAGATCAAATGTTTGGTGTAGATGTTGTTCACACAAGACCATTGTTGCCCTGCCAAAACATGCAAAGAACATGCAAAGTACATAAATTAAGTACTCTATCAAACGAACAACATACTATAATGAATAAGAGAATCATGAAAAAATATGATGGATTATAACAAACCTATTGATTTCAACTTGGTGGTGTTAATTCCCATGCTGAAAGAGGAACTTCTTGTAAGTAATTTTGTGTTTATGCCATTTGATTAGAAATTTCTGTGAACTTATAGTAGTGTTAACATTTAATGCTAATAATTACAAATTTAAGCAATAAATAAATTATTCATTTGTCTCTATTTTGTCAACTCTATTAGAGGAAAGATGATAAATATAATTAAGGAAATTAATCAATTTCTCATTTGTCTCTAATTTGACTAACCTATTATAGTAAACAGGTTAAAAATAATTATTGTGTGATATTATTTTTTTTATTGACATCTCCTCAAATTAATGTGCTTTGTCAATGAGCATCAATTGGTGGGTAATTGGTGTGTAATTTTTCTTTTTGTCGGGCTTTTCCGCTCCTCCTTTGTAATCGGGTTGGAGAACCCTTAGTTCTCCGTTTAATATTATTTCTTGATTATAAAAAACAATGAGCATCAATTTGCTTAAAAGAAATAGATGGCATGAACGCATAAACATGTAAATGATATGTGTAACGCCCCAAATCTACCCCTCAAATAATAAGAGAAATCAGAGTATAAAACATCGAAACAAGCAACAAATTTGAGGCATCACATATTCGACTTAAACAAAACTACAATTCATGCTCAAAGTACATGGATACATAACACTTATATCAGGGGAAACTCATAATTCATCGAACATATAAATCCAAACAACTTCATCATATTGCAGCGGAATTCAAATAACAACATAATATCTAGATCAACATATGTCTTTGCCAACATGGCACAATGTGTCCAAAACGTCTCCACAAGACACAACATCGAAGTTCAAGAAAAGATAATCAACATAAAAACAAGACACAAGCAAGTATCGCAAACATTCCCCCCGAGTGCTACGTATCAGAGCATTGACACACCGACTCGAGCTATAAGGTACACGGCTACTCCACGTCATTACCTGCACGTTACCAACGGAGGGTAACATTCAAACATAAGGGGCGAGATATCATTCATTATAAAGAAACGTATGATAATATTCTAAGCAAGAGAAAAGATCATACATTTGTCACCACTTCTCATCCCCATACTCAATACAATGATTTCACAACACATAATCAACTTAAGGAACGATAACAATGTCATCAATTCAACTATGACAATATATACAATTCGCAAGTAAAATTCCACACAATCTCAACAAACATCTCATCATCAAGTCGCCACATCATAATCAAGTAAGACTCGAATGCAATTCACATGTGACTCGACTTATGCAAATGCATGTGGTACCATTTGGAGTAAAACTCTCACGTCTCAAGATTTGCCATTGGGCACACCGTCGCTAAATGCCATTAAGGCCACCGTCCCTTTTTACCATTAAGGCCACCGTCTCTTTATGCAATGGATGTGACTCACTAAATGCAACATCCATACAAACACGACATTCACAAATACATCACAATTACCGACTAAACATCATTACTTTTATAGTAATTCACCACTTCCGAATCACGTCGCTACGTTGCATCATCATACAACAACACACCACTTCACCATACAAATCATAACATCAAACAAATACGTTTAAATAAGGATTTAAAAAGTTTTATAAGCATTCCTAAATCATATTCATTAGAAAGGTCTCAATTATAGCTTCACATAGGTTCAAACGGCACTTTAAAAGGAGATACGGTTCAAAAGTTACATCATTTCAAAGTTTAGGAAAAATTCTGCAAAACAGGGTTCGCGGCGCCAACAGGGTTCGCGGCGCGAACTGAGCGAATCCAAAAATCCCTAACTTTCTGCCAAGCAGTTCGCGGCGAGCACAAGGGGTCGCGGCGCGAACTGAGCAGATCCAGTTTTTCCCAATTTTCTGCCCAGAGGTTCGCGGCGCGCACAGGGGTTCGCGGCGCGAATTGGCGATTTTCATAAAACCCCAAACACAGAAAACAGCATACGAAACCCATCCAAAAACCCCTAAACTCAACCCAATCAAGTTGGAAAACATCAAACATCATGAACAACCACAGAATACATGGTATAAACACAAATACAACACATATTATGGGTCTTATAACATCATAACATCTTCAATCATGCTTAGATTCACAATTTCATAGAAGTCAATTATAAACCCTAACAATCTCTATTCAATTGCTACACAATCATGGATAACAACATATAATCAAAACCCCACCCAAAACATCATCATACATCCCTTTAGCATGAAAGAATCCCACCCTTGCCTTAGGTTTTGGATTGAAGCCAACTCTATCTTCAACCTTGAGATTCTCCTCTTTCTCTTCACTCTACTCTTCTTTCACCAAAACCCCAAAATGAACTTCTAATTTCTATTTCCTCTAAAACCCTTGTTTTAGTTAAACCCTTACTATCTTAAATTACTAATGGGCTCTAACTAACACCCCTCACTTACTAATACCGACTTAGGCCCAATTATCAATCACACTTACTATCTTATATTATATACTAATAATTCCCAAATAAAACAACATATAATCAATCAAGCATATAATTAACACATAGATCACAATTAATTCACATAAATAAGGAATTAAAGAAAAATGGTCGTTACAACTCTCCCCCACTTAGAATATTTTCGTCCTCGAAAATTACCTCAATCGAATAACTCAGGATACGACTCGCGCATTTTGCTCTCCAATTCCCACGTCATACTTTCACCGGTAGTTCCCGACCAAACCACCTTCACCAAAGCAATCTCTTTTCCTCTAAGCGCCTTCGTTTCTCGATCCTCAATTCTTATCGGCATAGTCTCCACTGTGAGATTATCCCGCACTTGCACATCGTCCATATGAATCACATGCGAAGGATCCGAAACATACTTTCGAAGTTGCGACACATGAAACACGTCATGCAAATTCGAAAGATTGGGCGGTAAAGCCACCCTATACGCCACATTACCAACTCTCTCAGAAATCTGATATGGTCCAATAAAATGAGGAGTTAGCTTCTTCGACTTCAAGGTTCTCCCTACTCCGGTAACCGGCGTAACTCTCAAGAATACGTGATCACCAGCTTGGAATTCTAAATCCTTCCTCCTCTTATCATGGTAACTCTTCTGCCTACTCTGAGAAGCCTTCATCTTCTCACGGATCAACTTAACCTTCTCGGTAGTTTCTCGAACAATCTCAGGTCCAAGTACTACACTTTCACCCGTTTCATGCCAACACAACGGAGTCCTACACCTTCGACCATACAACGCTTCAAACGGTGCCATACCGATACTCGAATGGTAACTATTGTTGTATGTGAACTCTATCAATGGAAGATAAGTATCCCACGTACCTCCCTGCTCAAGAACACAAGATCTCAACAAATCCTCCAAAGATTGAATCGTTCTCTCCGTTTGACCATCGGTCTGAGGATGATACGCCGAACTCAACCTCAACTTAGAACCCAACGCTTCTTGTAAACTCTTCCAAAAATCTGAAGTGAACCTCGTATCTCTATCCGAAACAATACACAAAGGAACACCATGCAACTTCACAATCACACGGACATAAATTTCCGCCAACTTCGAAACCGGATAAGTGATGTTAATAGGTATGAAATGAGCTGACTTCGTAAGCCTATCAACAATCACCCAAATCGAATCATGTCCTCTCATGGTATTCGGCAAACTTGTCACAAAATCCATGGAAATACTATCCCATTTCCATTCCGGGACTTCCAACGGTTGCATTAAACCAGCAGGCTTCTGATGTTCAACCTTCGACTTCTGACAAGTCAAACATGCATACACAAACTGAGCTATGTCACGCTTCATTCCAGGCCACCAAAACAAATTCTTCAAATCTTGGTACATCTTCGTAGCTCCGGGATGAATACTCAGATTACTCCTATGACCTTCCTCAAGAATAGATCTTTTCAAATCCACATCATCAGGTATACAAATCCGATCACGAAACCTCAACACAACGTACGCATCTAACTTGAAATCACCATTCTCAGCTTGATCGACTCCAATCATCGAATCAACCAATTTCATATCCAACTTCTGGGCTTCTCTGACACTATCCAGAAAATCATTGTTAATCTTCAACATACCCAATCGATTACTCGTAGGAGTCACTTCACATACCAAACTCATATCTCGAAATTTCTCAATTAATTCCAACTCCTTAACCATCATTGCCGACATATGCAAAGTCTTGCGACTTAAGGCATCAGCAACAACATTAGCTTTTCCTGGATGATAATTCAAACTGAAATCATAATCCTTCAACAGTTCTAACCACCTTCGTTGTCTCATATTCAATTCCTTCTGATCAAACAGATACTTCAAACTCTTATGGTCGCTAAAGACTTCAAATCTAGAACCATAGAGATAATGCCTCCAAATCTTCAACACGAACACTACAGCAGCAAGTTCTAAATCATGCGTAGGATAGTTCTGTTAGAACAAGATTTGTTCTGATCAATTATCTTAGTTTTGATGATAACAATAATATGAATTTTGCTTAAGATAATATGGTACTCTAATCCAATGCAATTTCCTTTTCAGGAAATATATAAAGAGTATGCATAATTCAGCGCTCAGAAGCTTTGTCTCAAAAGGTTCAGCATGCAACATCAGAACATGGTCTGGAAAGACATCAGAAGATGGTCGAAGCAGAATCAGAACATGGGTCTATGGAAGCATCAGAAGAACATGAGATCAGAAGCACTGAAGTTCTGATGGTATCACGCTCAGAAGCACTTCAAGGTCAAAAGATCAGAAGATGCTTTGCACCAAGCTGTTTGACTCTGATGATATTCAAACGTTGTATTCACAAACATCATATCAGAAGGAAGTACATGTGGCAGGCTACGCTGACTGACAAAAGGAACGTTAGAAGCTATTAAAGGCAACGTCAGTAGACACAGCGTGAACAAGGCTCGAGGTAGTTGACAAAAGCGTATAACATTAAATGCGATGCTGTACGGAACACGCAAAGCATTAAATGCACTCAACGGTCATCTTCTCCAACGCCTATATATATGAAGTTCTGATGAGAAGCAAGGTTAACGATTCTGAAGAAAACAACTCATATTAACTTGCTGAAACTCTGTTCTATTCAAAGCTCAGAATCTTCATCTTCATCAAAGCTCACTACATTGCTGTTGTAATATTTTAGTGAGATTAAACTTAAACGTTAAGAGAAATATCACAGTTTGTGATTATAGCTTTTAAGAAGCAATTGTAATACTCTTAGATTAGATTACATTAAGTTGTAAGGAACTAGAGTGATCGTGTGGATCAGAATACTCTAGGAAGTCTTAGAGGTTATCTAAGCAGGTTGTAACTAGAGTGATCGTGTGGATCAGAATACTCTAGAAAGTCTTAGAGGGTATCTAAGCAGTTGTTCCTGGAGTGATCAGTGTGTGATCAGAAGACTCTGGAAGACTTAGTTGCTGACTAAGTGGAGAACCATTGTAATCCGTGCGATTAGTGGATTAAATCCTCAGTTGAGGTAAATCATCTCTGCGGGGGTGGACTGGAGTAGTTTAGTTAACAACGAACCAGGATAAAAATAACTGTGCAATTTATTTTTATCGGTCAAGTTTTTAAAGCTACACTTATTCAAACCCCCCCCCCCTTTCTAAGTGTTTTTCTATCCTTCAAGTTCTTCTCGTGAACCCTCAACTGTCTCGATGCATAAGCAACAACTTTACCATTTTGCATGAGCACACCTCCTAAACCCATCTTAGAAGCATCACAATAAACCACAAACGATTCTTCCGGATTAGGCAATATCAAAATCGGTGCCGACGTCAACCTTTTCTTCAACTCGGTAAAACTATCTTCACAAGAAACATCCCACACGAAAGCCTTACCCTTACAAGTCAACTTAGTCAACGGAAGGGCTAACTTAGAGAAACCTTCAATGAACCTTCTATAATAACCAGCTAGTCCCAAAAAGCTTTGAATCTCGGTAGCCGACTTAGGAGTATCCCATCTCAACACGGCATCAACTTTATACGGATCGACGGTAATGCCATCACCCGAAATGATATGCCCCAGAAAACTAACTTCCTTCAGTCAGAACTCACACTTGGATAACTTAGCATACAACTTTTTCTCTTTCAAGACTTGCAATGTCAACTTCAAATGCTCAGCATGATCTGATTCTGATTTAGAGTAAATCAAAATGTCATCAATGAACACCACCACGAAACGATCCAGATATTCATGAAAAATACGATTCATGTACTCCATAAACACTCCAGGTGCATTTGTAACGCCAAAGGGCATCACGGAATACTCATAATGTCCATAACGTGTTCTGAAAGCCGTCTTCTGCATGTCCTCATCTTTCACTTTAATCTGATGGTAACCCGACCTCAAATCGATCTTGCTAAACACACGAGCACCAACCAATTGATCCATCAAGTCATCAATTCTTGGAAGTGGATACTTGTTCTTGATTGTCACCTTATTCAACTGACGATAATCAATACAAAGTCTCATACTTCCATCTTTCTTCTTAACCAACAAGACTGGAGCTCCCCACGGCGACACACTAGGTCTCACAAACCTCTTCTCAAGCAATTCTTCCAACTGCTTCTTCAATTCAGACAATTCAGATGCAGACATCCTATACGGTGCCATAGACACAGGTCTAGTACCAGGTACAAGATCAATAGAGAACTCAACTTCTCTCTCAGGCGGTACATCTGGAATTTCATCAGGGAAAACTTCAGGAAAATCGCACACCACCTTCAATTCTTCTATGATCGCTTGGTTCTCCATAGACATCGATGCAACCAAAGCAAACACTTGAACATCCTCTTTTACTAACAAACGAAACTGTCTAGCGGACAACAACTCAACACCTTCCTATTCAGGAGAAGAAAATCTCACAGACTTATCATAGCAGTTGATGTGAACACGGTTATGCTCTAACCAGTTCATCCTTAAGATCACATCCAAACCTCTCAACGGCAAGCACACAAAATCAACAAGGAAGTCTCTGTCAAAAATCGACACTGGACACTTCAAACAAACAAGAGAAGTGGTCACCGAACCCTTAGCCGGAGTATCGACAACCATCTCTCCGTTCATAGCAGACAACACAAGACCCAATCGATTAACACAATCAGCAGATATAAAGCAATGAGAAGCACCAGTATCAATAATAGTAATTAAAGGAATGCTATTAATGAAACAAGTACCTCTGATGAGTGAATCCTCACTAGTGGTCTAAGTTCCCGACAAGGCAAACACCTTCCCACTAGATTGCTCCTTCTTTGGCTTCTGACACTTGCTTCCAATATGTCCTTCTTCACCACAATTGAAACACACCATCTGCTTATGCTTGCAAGCAGGTGACGTATGTCCAACCTCTCCACAACGGTAACACCTCATGGCACCAGCAGTACACACAGTGCTCTTGTGGCCAACCTTGCCACACTTGAAGCACGTAACACTAGCAGGTGCATCTCCCCCACTAGTTCTCTTGCCATCAGTAACTTTCTGCTTACCCTTTCCACTCGAAGCGTCATAAGGCTTACCACGACCTTGATAACCTGTCCCCTTTTCTCACTTATCACACGATAATGAGCATTGTTGTCCTCTTCATAGATCCGACAACAATCCACCAAATCAGCAAAGATACGAATCTTCTGATAACTAATCGCCTTCTTGATCTCTGGACGCAACCCATTCTCAAACTTAATGCACTTGGAAAACTCACCATTCGGCCCATCATAGTATTGGTAAAACTTAGCCAATTCACCAAACTTAGCAGCATACTCCACAACAGATTTCTTCCCTTGACTTAGCTCAAGGAATTCAATTTCCTTCTTGCCACGGACATCTTCAGGAAAGTACTTCCTTAAGAACTCCATGCGAAACACAATCCAAGAGATCTCTTCACCACTCGCTTCCAATCTCCTACGGGTCTCTAGCCACCAATCATCCGCCTCAACTGCTAGCATATGAGTCCCATATCGAACCTTCTGTTCAGGAGTGCAATCCATGACACGAAAAATCCTCTCAATCTCCTTAAGCCATGTCAATGCGCCATCAGGATCATAAGTTCCCTTAAACACATGAGGATTCTCTCTTTGGAAGGTAGCCAAACTCCGAGAAGCATCATTCTCCCCACCATTCGGTTGGTTCTCCAAAGCTTGAGCCATTGCTTCCAAAGCAGCAGCTATTACAGCATCATTCCTTCCCGCCATCTCAACTCTTCACTACAACACAAAAGAAATCAGCACAAAACAACAATACAACGTTGTTAGACCACACTACGACACGACACATGGCCGGACAAGACCGACCTGCTCTGATACCACTATTGTAACGCCCCAAATCTACCCCTCAAATAATAAGAGAAATCAGAGTATAAAACATCGAAACAAGCAACAAATTTGAGGCATCACATATTCGACTTAAACAAAACTACAATTCATGCTCAAAGTACATGGATACATAACACTTATATCAGGGGAAACTCATAATTCATCGAACATATAAATCCAAACAACTTCATCATATTGCAGCGGAATTCAAATAACAACATAATATCTAGATCAACATATGTCTTTGCCAACATGGCACAATGTGTCCAAAACGTCTCCACAAGACACAACATCGAAGTTCAAGAAAAGATAATAAACATAAAAACATGACACAAGCAAGTATCGCAAACATTCCCCCCGAGTGCTACGTATCAGAGCATTGACACACCGACTCGAGCTATAAGGTACACGGCTACTCCACGTCATTACCTGCACGTTACCAACGGAGGGTAACATTCAAACATAAGGGGTGAGATATCATTCATTATAAAGAAACGTATGATAATATTCTAAGCAAGAGAAAAGATCATACATTTGTCACCACTTCTCATCCCCATACTCAATACAATGATTTCACAACACATAATCAACTTAAGGAACGATAACAATGTCATCAATTCAACTATGACAATATATACAATTCGCAAGTAAAATTCCACACAATCGCAACAAACATCTCATCATCAAGTCGCCACATCATAATCAAGTAAAACTCGAATGCAATTCACATGTGACTCGACTTATGCAAATGCATGTGGTACCATTTGGAGTAAAACTCCCACGTCTCAAGATTTGCCATTGGGCACACCGTCGCTAAATGCCATTAAGGCCACCGTCACTTTTTACCATTAAGGCCACCGTCTCTTTATGCAATGGATGTGACTCACTAAATGCAACATCCATACAAACACGACATTCACAAATACATCACAATTACCGACTAAACATCATTACTTTTATAGTAATTCACCACTTCCCAATCACGTCGCTACGTTGCATCATCATACAACAACACACCACTTCACCACACAAATCATAACATCAAACAAATACATTTAAAGAATGATTTAAAAAGGTTTATAAGCATTCCTAAATCATATTCATTAGAAAGGTCTCAATTATAGCTTCACATAGGTTCAAACGGCACTTAAAAAGGAGTCAAAAGTTACATTATTTCAAAGTTTAGGAAAAATTCTGCAAAATAGGGTTCGCGGCGCGAACTGAGCGAATCCAAAAATCCCTAACTTTCTGCCAAGCAATTCGCGGCGTGCACAAGGGGTCGCGGCGCGAACTGAGCAGATCCAGTTTTTCCCAAGTTTCTGCCCAGAGGTTCGCGGCGCGCACAGGGGTTCGCGGCGCGAACTGGCGATTTTCAGAAAACCCCAAACAAAAAACAGCATACGAAACCCATCCAAAAACCCCTAAACTCAACCCAATCAAGTTGGAAAACATCAAACATCACGAACAACCACAGAATACATGGTATAAACACAAATACAACACATATTATGGGTCTTATAACATCATAACATCTTCGATCATGCTTAGATTCACAATTTCATAGAAGTCAATTATAAACCCTAACAATCTCTATTCAATTGCTACACAATCATGGATAACAACATATAATCAAAACCCCACCCAAAACATCATCATACATCCCTTTAGCATGAAAGAATCCCACCCTTGCCTTAGGTTTTGGATTGAAGCCAACTCTATCTTCAACCTTGAGATTCTCCTCTTTCTCTTCACTCTACTCTTCTTTCACCAAAACCCCAAAATGAACTTCTAATTTCTATTTCCTCTAAAACCCTTGTTTTAGTTAAACCCTTACTATCTTAAATTACTAATGGGCTCTAACTAACACCCCTCACTTACTAATACCGACTTAGGCCCAATTATCAATCACACTTACTATCTTATATTATATACTAATAATTCCCAAATAAAACAACATATAATCAATCAAGCATATAATTAACACATAGATCACAATTAATTCACATAAATAAGGAATTAAAGAAAAATGGTCGTTACAATATGAAACTAATTAAATATGACACAAGTGATATAATTTAATCATTATAGATGTCACAACATGAATGGCAATCAACTTATATATGCTTTGCATATTGATGAAAACAGAATACGCAACGATTTGGATGACACTTTTATTGTCACCATAAAGTGACGTTAACTCTATGTGAGAAAATCAAAGTTCAACCAAAAGACCACGAAGAAAAGTATTTTAGAATAAGCAACAGACATTTCAGGATAATTAGACTCAATAGAATATTTAGAGACTCTTGTTTGTATCTTACTTTTCCATGAGATTGTTGAAGAACCAAGAAACATGCACCAACTAAGAATAAAGTGTCGAGTACCCAGACACCCTGCTCATCAACATAAATGTAAGAATTCAATTTGGAAGCTATACTAGTGGAAAAGAATAGACTGGATTGTTGCCAAGGGAACATGATGAGGAGAATGCGGGAATTGACTAACTTGTTTAAACCCTAAAAAAAAAGTTAGGGCAAGTGATAGTAAAATAGTTTAGTGGTCCATGATTTGCTAATGCATTAAGGGATTGGGAAAAATATCACCATCATCATGATGGTATCTAACATTGAACTTGTTCCGTTATGGAACTATATATGAGTGTAGGTATGGTGGTAATGGTGGATCACAACTTTCAACGCGGTGGAGTTGGGGTACCAGCCAAATTAGCACTCCAGCGCTCATGTTACCTCTATTTGGCGCCTTGGAGAGAGAAATATCAAACTCACTATTTGTTAGGAGTGAAATATGGAGAAATGTTCGATTCACCTGGAGTTGAGATCTTTCATGATCATTAGGATGATAATCCTCGTGTGATTAGAAGATTCTAGAAGGACAGGGCCTCTTCATGGTGGTCGGCTAGAACAGTTTCCCCACAAGCCCTCATCGAATAATTGGAAGGCAAGGGCTAGATGCCTCCGCTTTGGAGGACAGCCTACACTTCGTGGGGAACCAAAACATTTGAGTGTTGCTTGCGAGTGATTAGACATGTTTTATGAAGTCTGTTTAAATTATTTTATATGGTTTCCTTTTGAAGGGTCAATTCAATTTCTTGATTCAATTTCTTAGGGAATCGTGTAATAAAGTATTGGAGAACCGAAACACTCGAGTGGTGCATGCGAATGATTAAATGTGTTTAATGAAGTCTTTTCTTAAAGCTAGAATATAGTTTCCTTTTGAAGTGTCGGTTTCATTTCTTGAGTTATTATCCCAAGCCTAGCGGTAACCCAATTTTTAAGCGTTTCATTTTCTTACAACCGTAAGTTTAGCGTTACTTTTTAAAGGGAGACTAAATGATTAAAAATATATAAATAGGGGGATCAAAAGTGTATTGATGCTTTTAAATTGTTTGAAATATATGTATGTAATATTTTGATGTTATTTTATATTATTATTTGTAATTTAAGTTGATGTTGAAAAAAATGAATTTTCTAATAAAATAACATGATTCACAAAATGGATAGTCACTATTAGAAAAAACATTTCTTATGACAACGATATCACCTCACATATCAAAAAAATGAGGTATAATTCAAAGACCCGCCATGTTTATTTTTTCTTAAAAATATACAATCTATTTTGTCAATTCTTTTTGAAAACCAAAAGGTAAACTAATTCAATGTATATGCTTTGAATACATGTAGCTACAAATTAAGTTTGTATTTCATTAAAAGTGACGTCTTCTTGAATATTTTATTTTAATATAAAAATAAATAACTTTTCAACTCGATTTTGCTCTCCAAACGAGGTGAATTTGTTTCTCTTATGTGAGTGTGTGTGTGTGTGTGTGTGTGTGTGTGTGTGTGTGTGTGTGTGTGTGTCTATATATATATATATATATATATATATATATATATATATATATATATATATATTATATCTATCTGTTTAACTTTTCTAAAACTACACAGATAAACCCTAACGAAGACCCTTAAACAAACGAGAAAACAAGAGAGTCTTAAATGACGAGAGTTAATTTTCTCACAATCACTTTCCCTTAGGAACAATCGAAATTTTAGTACTCCTAGCTTTACATAGTAACCTTAGATAACGGTAGATCGATTCATAGTCCCTGTGGATTCGATATCTTTTAAAACTACACGACACGACTGTGCACTTGCAGTTATCAGATTTATAGCTACGTAAAGTCGCGATCACTAAGCATTTCTGGGCAGAAGCAATAAACACTGCATGTTACATTCAGAATAGAATCTCTATAAGACCTATTCTAAATAAGACTCCTTATGAATTGTGGAAGAACAGAAAGCCCAACATTTCTTATTTTCATCCTTTTGGATGTGTGTGTTTTATTCTGAATACTAAAGATCATCTTGGTAAGTTTGATTCTAAAGCACAAAAGTGTTTCCTTCTTGGATATTCTGAACGCTCTAAAGGCTACAGAGTATGCAATACTGAAACATTGATTGTAGAAGAGTCAATCAATATCAGGTTTCATGATAAGCTTGGTCTTGAAAAACCAAACAGTTTGAGAATTTTGCAGATATAGATATTGATATATCAGAAGCTGTAGAACCAAGAAGCAAAGCTGCAAAAGCTGATAGTCTCAGAAGCAATGGATCAGAAGATCAAGTTGCTGCATCTTTAGAGAATCTCAGGATTTCTGAAGAGCCAACAGTCAGAAGATCACCCAGACTTGCATCAGCTCATTCAGAAGATGTGATCCTTGGGAAGAAAGACGATCCCATCAGAACAAGGGCATTCCTTAAGAACAATGCAGACTGTCAATTAGGTCTTGTTTCTTTGATCGAGCCAACTTCTGTTGATCAAGCTCTAGAAGATCCATACTGGATAATTGCCATGCAAGAAGAACTCAATCAGTTTACAAGGAATGATGTATGGGACTTGGTTCCTAGACCAAAAGGATTTAACATCATCGGCACTAAGTGGGTATTCAAAAACAAGCTAAGCGAGAAGGGAGAAGTGGTAAGAAACAAAGCCAGACTGGTTTCTCAGGGTTATAGTCAGCAAGAAGGAATTGACTACACAAAAACCTTTGCACCAGTGGCCAGGTTAGAATCTATTCGTCTATTAATTTCTTTTGCCACTCAACATAACATCACTCTTTATCAGATGGATGTCAAGAGTGCCTTCTTAAATGGTTATATAAATTAAGAAGTTTATGTCCATCAACCTCCTGGTTTTGAAGACTCCATGTCTCCAAATCATGTTTTTAAATTAAAGAAATCATTATACGGATTGAAGCAAGCTCCTAGAGCTTGGTATAAACGTTTAAGTTCTTTCCTTCTGGAAAATGGTTTCACTAGAGGAAAAGTGGACACTACTCTCTTTTGTAAAACCTTTAAAAAGGATATTTTAATATGTCAAATATATGTAGATGATATTATCTTTGGAACATCTAATGCTACACTTGGAAAGCAGTTTGCTGAATCTATGCAGGCTAAATTTGAAATGAGCATGATGGGAGAACTCAAGTATTTCCTTGGGATTCAAATCAACCAAACTTCTGATGGAACCTATGTTCATCAAACGAAGTATGTGAAAGAACTTCTGAAGAAGTTTAATCTTTCTGAAAGCAAAGAAGCCAAAACTCCTATGCATCCAACATGTGTCCTAGGTAAAATGAGGTAAGTAAGAAGGTAGATCAGAAGTTGTACAGAGGTATGATTGGTTCTCTTCTATACCTAACTGCTTCTAGACCTGATATTCTCTTCAGTGTTTGCTTGTGTGCTAGATTCCAATCAGATCCGAGAGAATCTCATTTAACTGCTGTTAAGAGAATTCTGAGGTATCTGAAAGGTACTACTAATGTTGGTTTAGTCTACAGAAGATCCAAAGAATACAACTTAGTAGGATTCTGTGATGCTGACTATGCTGGAGATAGAATTGAAAGAAAGAGCACTTCTGGAAGTTGTCAATTTCTTAGAAGTCATCTGATATCATGGTACAGCAAGAAGCAAGCTACTATTGCCCTCTCAACAACAGAAGCAGAATATGTTGCTGCTGCTGGTTGTAGCACACAAATGCTCTGGATGAGAAGTCAGCTAGAAGATTATCAGATATATGAGAGTAACATTCCTATCTTCTATGATAATACTTCTGCTATATGTTTATCAAATAATCCTATCTTACATTCAAAAGCTAAACATATTGAGATTAAACATCATTTTATAAGGGACTATGTTCAGAAGGGTGTTATATCTTTAAACTTTGTGGATACAGATCATCAATGGGCTGATATCTTTACAAAACCCCTTGCTGAAGATAGGTTTAAGTTCATTCTGAAGAATATCAATATGGATTTGTGCCCAGAATGAGAAGATGAGAAGATCTTTGTATGAGTATCTTCTGAAATGTGGTAAGACTAGGCAGTCATAAGAAGTTCTGATCTTAATCAATTAGAAGTAATGATCCTGTTATTACTAACGTTTCATTGTCTAAGTTGATTCAAAAGCTCTTTTAAAGCAAAACAGCTGTCACCAGTCTCTCCAGAAAATGAACACGTATTCACTATTTCTGGAAAAGCATGCGTGCAGTTGAGGGGACGCCTACTTAGGTAACTGTGCTAATCACTTCTTTTTGTCATAATTATCTCTCCTCACGTCACGTAACATTAAATGATATTCATCATTTCTTTTTATTTCTTTTCCTTTATATTCTTCAAACGCTTCTTTTCCCTCTTATATTTCTCTCTCTTGCATTCAGTTTCTTTTTCTCTCTCTCTCTGCATTCATATCATAAACCCTAGCGATTCTTCTCTATCTGCAAAGTCACCATGAATCCTTCGTCAATCTCATCAAATCAAGAAACTGACCGTAAACAAAAGAGAAAGGCAACCGAAGAATCTGAAAACAAACCAAAAAGGATAAGGATCACCTACGATCTTGTCAAGGTGAATCCTTTTGAAGCTATGATATCTGGAAATTACTCTAGACGTGTGTTTAAACCCCTTGAAGGTATCCCTCAATCACCTTCCTCTTCACAGACCTCCACCACCTCTTCCTCTTCATTCACCTCTCTGTAACCACCATCATCACCGTCTGATATCCCTTCCCCCTCAACCCATCTCACAGATATCTCCTCACCTCTTTCACACCCTTTTCCCACCAGAACACCTAACCCCTACAGGTGTGTGTATCCTGATTCCAGATTCACAGTCAACCCCCTAACACCCACCACTCATACCTATCTAGAGCTTTTACACTCAGATGTAAATAGCTGGTTGGAGATTCTGGGTGCTGCACACCTTAACCATCTGGATGAGTCTGCTACCTGCAACCTCTAGGAAGCCTTTCGCCAGGATTTTCTGGTTAGGGCTAGGGATGTCCAGAGAAGGATCATGACTGAAGCACCTGGTGCTCGTGGTCTTCTTTTGGAAGTTGGTGAAAGCAGCTATCACCATCTCATCAGGAACAGAAGAGTTCTTGAAGAGAGGATACCTGCAGATGAGATGGAAGAAGGAAATCCCTGCAGAGACATCGTGGTATGGAGACCATGGTATCTAGTGCTGACTGGAGACTTTTAATGGTTGTTTAATTAGTTCAGAATGAACCCTTCTGAAAGCGCTCCTCACATGGTCTTTCCAGAAGTGGTTTATCCTGCAGAAGTTGCTGGTCCAACTCCTCCAACAAACCTAGAAGCTATTCTTCAGGCGTTGGAAGTTGGAGCCTCTGAGTTGCCTAAACCAGAATATGCTGAGGCTGCCTCTGAGTCTGACTCAGATGTTGAGATGGAAGGTGCAAAAGCTGAAGACCTTCCAGAAGATCGCCCTGCTGAGATTGCTGTCCCTGTTGGCAGAAGTTTTGGCGCTTCTTCTTCTGGTGAACCCTCAGCTCTGATGAACACTTTGGAAGCTCTACATCAGAATCAAGCCATGCTAGCTTCTCTTTTGGACACGCAAGAAGCAACCAATGCTGAGTTTCGCTCCTTCATGGCAAGGCAAACTACAAGCTCTGACGAGATTCATGACATACTAGCGCAGATTTTGTCTAGGCTAGGGTCTTAGTCTTTGGTCATTGTAGTTTTCTTTCCTTGTTGCATCTGCTTGTTCTGCATATTTTTTTTTGTACCTCTGTTTGTTGAATCAATGAAAAACTTTAATTCTGTTTCTTTCCTATTGTCTTTTGTTTTTCATCTGAATCTTTTATGTTTTTGATGTTATGACAAAAAGGGGGGAGAAAATGTGATAAATGATCTGATTAATATTATCAGTTACTGGGTAAAAAGGCCCCACATTTCTAACAAGAACTTGTAAGTCATGTGTTGTTTAAGTGTTGATTTGCAGGAATTAAAGATCCTCTTCAAAACTCAACATGAGAAGCAAAATCATGAGGAGAAGCAATTCTAAAGAATCAAGCTCTTGGATTCTTGAAGCAAGCTGAGTGCTATGAAGCTTCAGAATCAGAAGCAAGAAGCAAGAAGGAAGAATGTTCAGATATTTTGATGATAGAATATGCTCTGAAACATTATGTCCATTTGTTCTGATACATATTATGTGGCTCTAATACATATTATGTGTTCTGACTCATTCATGCTGACTTTTGTCGTTTAGCGTTGTTCTGTAACATTTCAGGATGTAGAGATGCTCTGATGATGCTCTGGTACATTCAACAATGTTCTGATACAATCTAGCATGAAGTGATGTAAGAAGAAATTCAAGCTCTGAAGCTGTCCAACGGAAGCAAGAATCAGAAGCTGTGAACGTTCTGAAGATCAAAGAAATTCAAGTTCTGAAGCTGTCCGATGGAAGCAAGAATCAGAAGCTGTGAATGTTCTGAGGATCTAAAGAAATTCAAAGTTCTGAAGCTGTCCTATGGAAGCAAGAATCAGAAGTCATGAATGTTCTGAAGATCAAGCACATGTGAACGTCTCTACTGAAATACTCAGGGAAGTCTTTTATTATTAAAATTCTTCTAGTATTTATTTCAGGGGGAGATTATCTATCTCAGGGGGAGATTATAAATCTCAGGGGGAGACACATTCACACATTATCTATATGCTTATGCTTTAGCTGTGTAATTGTCTTTAGCCGTCTGCTCTTTCTGATCGCAAATTCATATCATTTATATATGTTTTTGTCATCATCAAAAAGGGGGAGATTGTTAGAACAAGATTTATTCTGATCAATATTCTTAGTTTTGATGATAACAAGGATATGAATTTTGGATGAGATAATGTGGTACTCTAATACATTGCAATTTCCCTTTTAGGAAATATATAAAGAGTATGCACAAATCAGCGCTCAGAAGCTTTGACTCAGAAGGTTCAGCATGCAACATCAGAACATGGTCTGGCAAGACATCAGAAGATGGTCAAGCAGAATCAGAACATGGGTCTATGGAAGCATCAGAAGAACTTGAGATCAAAAGCAGAAGCACTGAAGTTCTCATGGTATCACGCTCAGAAGCACTTCAAGGTCAGAAGAGAAGAAGATGCTCTGCACCAAGTTGTTTGACTCTGATGATATTCAAACGTCGTATACACAAACATCAGATCAGAAGCAAGTACAAGATGGCAGGCTACGCTGAATGACAAAAGGAACGTTAGAAGTTATTAAAGGCAACGTCAGTAGACACAGCGTAAACAAGGCTCGAGGTAGTTGACAAAAGAGTGAAACATTAAATGCAATGCTGTACGGAATACGCAAAGCATTAAATGCTCCCAACGGTCATCTTCTCAAGTGCCTATAAATATGAAGTTCTGATGAGAAGCAAGGTTACCGAACCTGCTGATAATTAACTTGCTGAAACGCTGTTCAAATCAAAGCTCTCACACTTCATCTTCATCAAAGCTCACTTCATTACTGTTGTAATATATTAGTGAGATTAAGCTTAAACTTTAAGAGAAATATCACTGTTGTGATTATAGCTTTTCAGAAGCATTGCAATACTCTTAGAATTTGATTACATAAATTTGTAAGTAACTAGAGTGATCAAGTGTGATCAGGATACTCTAGGAAGTCTTAGCTTGTGTCTAAGCAGTTGTAACTAGAGTGATCACGTGGTGGTCAGGATACTCTAGAAAGTCTTAGCTTGTGTCTAAGCAATCGTTCCTGGAGTGATCAGGTTGTGATCAGGATACTCTAGAAGACTTAGTCGCGGACTAAGTGGAAAACCATTGTAATCTGTTGAGATTAGTGGATTAAATCCTCAGGGGAGGTAAATCACTCCAATGGGGTGGACTGGAGTAGTTTAGTTAACAACGAACCAGGATAAAAATAACTGTGCAATTTGTTTTTATCGTTCAAGTTTTTAGACTACACTTATTCAAACCCCCCCTTTCTAAGTGTTTTTCTATCCTTCAATATCATCAAGATTAAATCTTCAAATGGGAAAATGGTTCCAAAGTGGCTTATAGAGGACATCTTGAGGTTTCCAAAAAGTACTAGAACTCTCCCATATCTTAAAAATTGAGGGAGATATGCCTTGTCAAAGTTGGACAATTTCGAAGGCAAAATGTGAAACAAAAGTGGTTCAAATTGGATTTTCTTGCAAACAAGCCCAATCTCTTTTGGCCCAATCTTGATCCTCAAGTTATCCAAGACATCCAATTCAATTGCCACGAATTTATAGGATTTATTTGATTTATTATGAATTTTTATTCATTTAAAAGTGATAAAATTCAAGTAAATCAAGTAAAAATCAAATATTTGGTTTAAGGATATGATTTGAATCAAATCCAATCAAATACTCATCATATTTTCTACCTAATTTTGAGCATAACAAATTTGGTGAGATTGGATTGAGATTGGAGCCAAATGTGGAAGTGTTCATTCAAAGAATCAATCAAATATTAATTTTGCAAATTACCAAGATTCGATCCAAATATGTTAACCTAGTCAGTTTACTATAAGTTCAAAATGGTTTTCAAATGCTAAGGGACGAAATTCTAGAGAATTGCAGCCTCAAGAACCTTTCACAAAAGCTCAAAAAATATCAAGAACAAAGTGAATTCGGTTTTGAGGATTGGAGACGTTTCAAAGCGTTATGAAGATTCAAGCGTGTTCCTGGGATGATTCTGAAGCTGTACCAATCCTTAACTTTAACCAACGCATGCTGAATCGCTCCATACGAGTCACGGTTTTCCCTTTCCTAAATTGTTTTGATTGCATTGATTTGTGTATCATAAACTGGTTTTGAGGATATATTTGTGTTCATGTGAGTGTGTGTGAGGTTTCTGGATTGTTTAATTCATGATTAGCTTCAGGAATGGAGATTTGCCATGATTGCAATCTAGGGTTTCGTTTGGGGCTTTACGTTGCAGGAGAAATTGACTCAAAATAATGCCATCATGGTGCTGGGAAGATCAAAACGAGTGGATCCATGGTGTTATTTGGAATTTCTTGTGTGTATTTCGCTGTTTCTTTATCGTAGGAGATATAGCGGCAGACAAACGTCCGTAGGTATAAACCAGGGCTATGCCAACGGACAAGCGAAGAAGATGATGTCGTGGCGACATTCCATTGGTCCAATTCAAATTCATGGCCAACGCGCATGTTCTGAGGGTTCAGTTTTTATTGTTTTGAATATATTGATGCAGGGATATTGATTTGACAACGAGAACTAGCGCCGCAACTGGCAAGCGTGTATTATTGGTGGCCTTGGGGGACCTGGTTCGATACCCAGCGTCCTACAAGTTTTTTTCACTATTTTGTTTGTTTAAACTTGCTTTCAGATCGTACGCGTTTCATACAAAAGCATGCATCATGTTCCTTCACTCATCAGCCATCTGATCTCTAGGGAATTTGATCAAACGTCCTAGAACCTGCAACTCTACCATGGACACTCACAAGCTTGTCACACTGGAGCATACGCCAGGTTTTTTCATAATTTTTATTATTAACAATGTTTTTTTTCTTTTTCTTTTAACTTACTTAATAATAATTGGTTTTAGGGTAAAATAAAAATTAAATTATTTAATTAGAATTTTAGTAATTAGACTAATTAAGGTTTAAATTTCAATAAATAATTTAATTAATTAGTTTTAAATTAGAATTGTTTTAATCAATTAAAAATTAAGGTGTTCAAATTCAATCTACGATTATCCTTAAACAATTCAAATAATCTAATAAAAAACAAATTAATTTGCTAAGGACTTTAACCGATTCGATTGGTTACGATGACTAGTAATCCCTCCTTAATTCGTTAATTGTTTTAATCAAACCTATTGATTACAATGATTAACGATAAATAATTTATTTAAAACACATCAATTTGCTAACGGTGATAATCGAATCAATCGATTAGAATTATTAGCAATTCTTTATTTAATTTGTTAATTATGTTAATCAAACCCATTGATCACCGCGATTAATGAAATATATAATAATCAGGGTTGTACGCCACATCAAAACACATCTCTTTCATAAACTTCGATTTCAAAACTGCGATAATTTCAAAACTGCGTACGGTAATTCAAAATATCTTTCAACATTCATACTAAATCTAAGGCGTACAACCCTTCCCCAAACTACGTAGACTCTGATCCTCCATAAGGAGGTACGTAGGCACTTGGATAACCAAGGCGAGTCCCCGTCCCCAAAATTCTAATTAGGTTCGAATTTTACCGTTCACCCTTGAAAGCATAAACCTTGCCTTAACATTTTTATCCACAAATTTTACCTTAAACTTAAAACCTTATAGGAAAGGGTTAAGGGTGCCTAACACCTTCCCTTGACCTGAATATAATAACTTACCTAGAATTCTCTAAAACTTCATAGAGTTTCCTATTCGCCCTGGTAGAATAGGTGGCGACTCTAAATTCTTTAATTTTTAGGGCAGGTTGCTACACCAGCGATTGGTGCATTGTTAGAACTTCAGCGCTTCAGCCTTTTGGAAGTTCTTCAGAGCGTGATACCTTTAGAGCTTCAGAACTTGCTTCTGCTTGTCATGATCTGATGTGGCCATCTGGGTCAGAGCATCTGAAAGCTAATGTAGTGCATACTCTTTTGTACTTTTCCTGAAATGGAAAATGCAATTTATTAGAGTACCACATTGTCTCATACAAGATCCATATATAATGTTATCATCAAAACTAGAAAATATTATCAGAACATTTCATGTTCTAACAATCTACATGAAAAATGTGAAAATATAAGTATCATTAAGAAACAGCATATTCAATTAGGCCTTTAATTAAATATGCTCCCACTATTTTACTCAAACCAAATGACCCTTATCATTTAATTCGGAAAATCCTTTTTAATGATTTCCTAGTGGATCGAGATCCATATTTCACTTCATTTTAAGTCAGCGTTAGGCTGATTACACAAAACTTAGTTATTTAGGTAGGAACTCCTTCCAATTTTATCTAATACAATTCTCGAATATTTTTCAGTTGGGTGAATAACTCCTTATTCTAATCCATCATATGGACCATTCCAACTCTTGCTTCAAAACGTATATAATCTAATTATAATTTGTTTAGTTAAGTTTGACCCAATGTTTTAGTAGTTGGATATTACATTTATCCCATCGCACCTTACTAATATAGAACATGCACCTCGCGTTGGGCGAAACCTACATTGTTCGATACTAGTCTTGATGAGTGCTAAAATTTGGAAAGCATAAACTTAATATTTCCTTTTGAGGGAAATTTGATTAGTTTGATCTCACCGGCTTATTTATCTTATAAATTGTCTCTCACATGCATCAACATACATTCAGATGCATCAACATACATACAAAAATGAAACAGTTATGGCCCCTAACACAATTGTTCTCCCAAGCCAACGAGAGAACCTAAGCTAAACCTAATAATGATCTATTCTTCTCCAAGATAGATCTCCAAGGTTGTCCTCCTTTGATCTTGTATTCTTCTCTTTCTTCATAACATTACATTACATAAAAGAATACTCACTTTACATACGAGGGAGTGAGATGAGAAAGACACGACACACAGGTCGTAGTTTAAAATCCCAAAACAAAATAAAGGAAAACTAAGGCCATAACCGATCACCACAAGACAAAAATAATAAATACATTTTATTATTATTATTATTATTAATTTCAATTATGTTAATTAAATAAATTAAATTAAAACTTTGCAATTCGATCATATTTTGTATAGTTATTTTGGATTTCACTGAACGCTTATAAACACATACCAAATTATTTAAAATAAATAATAATAATAACAATTATTATTATTACATAGAACCAAAAATTTATAATAATAATAATAATAATATTAACAATTATTTTTTTATATTATAAAATTTTGAAAACCATAATTTTATAACTCTTAACAACACAACTTTCATGTCGTCATCAATTCTAATGCAATACATTTATCTCATCAAAAATATAGTGATCGATTATTCATTTTGACTGATTGAAATGTTATTACTTCACCATACAAACAGCGGATTCCGAAGTAAAAGAACATTAATCATTCATATGAAACACAATCATCATACTAATTGAATTGATAACATAAAAGGCATATCAAATATACCACAGTTGCTGTAACCAAAAAAAAATATACCACCGTTGCATCTGAATTATTCATATCTTATATGAAATTGATCGATCACTTTTGTGTAACTTATGGATGATCAATGTATCGCTGCTTCACCATACAAAAGTCGGATTTTGAAGCATAGTCAACATCGAATCATCTAAATCATACACAACATGATGCCCAAAATCAATTTTTTGTTATTTAATTATTATGTGTTTTAATCAAATTAATACACAAATTACATTAAACAAACACCAGGCGTGCCAATTTGTTTCCCCTGCAAAATGGTAAACAATCGCTAGTTTCCTTTTTAAAGGTTACTTTTGCGGAATCAACTAGAATATTCCAGACCAAAGTGCTAATTTATGATTTGTTGTAGACTATTGACTAATGTGTACATATTAAGATTAATGAATGATAGAAAAGTGGAAAGTAAATGACTTTTGAATGTAATAAACACAGGAGGAAACCCAATTAAATGCAATAAAGACAAACAAAATTAATGTAGAGAAAAGGAAGAACAAGTGAAAGACTTTAACTGAAATAAATGAAAAGTAAAAGATGATGAATCGTAATAAAAGGAAACAAAATGAAGTTAATGGAAAGGATGTAAATGATTGCATTAAAAGTAAATTGGTACACAAACATACATTTTCAGATTGCACTCGTTTCTCATTTTCAGTGTAGAGATTGAGTTTATCATAAAGTGTAAAATTGCGGCACCCTAAAATGACTCTATTCCTCTGCTTAAAGAGGCACTTTAAAATAACTGCTTCTGACGGTTGCCTAACCCCTTGACGACACGTGTACAACCATGCATAAGATGCTAATTAAAATCTCTCCACGTGTCTCTAAATATCAAACCACCAACAACCGTCACTTCTCTTCTTATCCTTCGACTTCATCCTCTCTTAGGAGCTGTATCTTTAACACTTGTATCTTCCAAGAGTTAAAGTGTTGTGACTTGCTTCGACGGAGCCCTATTAATCTTTGCGTCGAACCTTCTCCGACCAGGATAAATTTGTTCCTCCTCATACTTCCTAAAAATAGAGAAGTCAAAAATCCTTGGTAACAGATTCATGGTTTCGTAAGTGGCTCTGATACCACTTAAGGGAAATCACGATACAACTCGCAGCAGAAATTAAAAATTTCCCTTTAGTTGATCCTTACGAATGAACATGATCAGTGATAAAACAATTACCTCTTATGGTGACTAACAAATTTGATGCAAAAACCGGAGGATTGATCACGAGCCTTGATGAAGAACAACGCCTCTACTCAGTCCACACGAACAAACAACTTTCAGTTTCAGTGCTAGCTGCTACGAATGAAGGCTTTGAGTAAGAGAATGAGAGAGAAATACGGACAGGGTTTCACAAACCTAATTTCATCAAGTAACAAAGCTTATGCACAAGAGTTATATTTATAGAACCGCTTGTGTGGGCTACAAGCTAAAAAGTCCAACTTAAGTGCACCACGTAATAATAATAATAATAATAATAATAATAATAATAATATAATAAACATATTTTATTATTTTTATATTTTAAAATTATTACAAAATAATATTAATAATATTAACTATTATTATATTATATGATGTTCCATATTTCACTTATGTGTACCGTACCTTACGGTGATCCATAATTCTTTCAAGTACACTGTACCTTACGGTGTTTATTATTTATTCTATCTCTCATCAATGTGTCCTTACGTGTGTGACCCTATAGGTTCTCACGACGTTGGCACTTATATTAAATCACGTATTTAACATAAAAAACACCAAGTGGTATCTAGCAACACATCACTGCTATCCAAGTCACGAAAATGTCATGTGTTATGACAAAACCTTTTTTGTGATAATACTTGTATGTAAATTTACCCTTTTTCCCTCATGTCTATATTGAACACAAGGCATAGACCATGTCACCCTTGTCTAGTTCAATATTGGGCCCTTTGACATTTGTCCTGTTACGCATGATCGGTAAATTACATCTAGGTCACTCATGTCCCTCGGCATGCTTTTAAGAGTACCCATTAACTGTCTTTATGGTTATCCTGTTACGAACAATGTTTGATCAGCAATATAGTACTCGACTCTACATCTAGGGTATATAGTGGTTTCAGGTCGAATGGGGTATACACCACTATCACCGTGAGAATAACTTATGACACTTTGCATAACATTTTATGTAGTGGTTTCTAGTATAAATATTGCTCCTAATATTCATAACTATGTCAATACTTGATAACTCCTTATCCATGATCCATGATATGTGATCATCAGTCTATCTACATAATAGTCTCAATGCTTTAATGTTATCCCACTTCACAATAAAACTCGACTACAGATACTTTAAGAATAGTGTCCTTATGTTTAATGTTTCTCATGATTAAGTCACACTTAACATTTCATTAAACAGACGAGTTATTCTAGGGACTTTATTATATGGAAAAACAAACATAATAAAGAAATTCCTTTTATTATTAATAAATAATTTGATACAAGTACCAAAAGTATTGGCCTCTAGGGCTTACACCAACACCCCCCCCCCCCCCAATAACTTATAAATGTTGCATGCGTTTCTCCTTGTCGTCATCACTGTCACTGCAACCTTCCTAACCCTCATGATGTCTTTATCTCCATCTAACCGGAATGAATAACCATTCACAAAGAAATGAAATTCTTCCTTAATTTTTGAACATAACAAACCTCACTCAATATGCGCACACCACCATCATCCAAAGCAATTTTAATTTTCCCCTTTCTAGTGATAGTACAAGTTTTATCATCTCTTAAATAGACAAAATCAAAATCACCTGATTTAAAAAGAGTTACACCATTCTCGATGCGGCATCATATGGTAGGAGCACTCAAAATCAAGGATCCA
The DNA here is from genome assembly GCF_029867415.1 of Vicia villosa. Lineage (NCBI taxonomy): Eukaryota > Viridiplantae > Streptophyta > Magnoliopsida > Fabales > Fabaceae > Vicia > Vicia villosa. The sequence continues at coordinate 138,087,939 of NC_081183.1, forward strand.
TGCATCAGTGCTCTTTGTTGATGATACCCAAAGCAAAGATTCTTCACTACAAGAACCATCAGACTGAACTACACTTGTTGAACTATTGTTGCCTGACTTGTTTTGACAGTCCCTTTTCCAATGTCCAATTTTCTTGCAACCATAACATTCTGCTGTTTTTCTATCTTTTGACTTGAACATATTTTTCTTTCTAGAATCCACTGCCTTACCCTTACCCTTTTCCAATGTCCAATTTTCCTGCAACCATAACATTCTGCTTTTTTCTATCTTTTCACTTGAACATATTTTTCTTTCTAGAATCCACTGCCTTACCCTTGTCTCTGCCTCGGTCCTGACCTCCTTTCACAAACAAACCTTCACATGAAATTCCTCCAGAATCCTAAACACTTTAGCGATGTAATCCGCATTGCAAGAGTGTAGAGGAAATAGAATCCGAAGTGATTGTTTCCTTCCCATATGAGAGAGTGGTCACCAAGTGATCATAAGAGCTTCGAAAAGAGCACCGCAAAATAATGGCTTTATCATCATCGTCAACCTTCACACCAAGCCATGTCAAATCAGCGAGGATGTTGTTGAAAGCGTTGACATGAGCCTGTAAATTTCCTCCTTCCTACATCGTTAGGTTATAGAGACGCTGCTTCGCAAACAATTTGTTCACGAGCGTCTTGAATATGTACTAATTTTCTAATTTATTCCAGACTTCCTCTGGGGTTGTGAGGTACAAGATATGGTTCATCATGTCATCAAAAACATTAGACCAACGACCTTCTCCTTCATCTCATCAAATCAACAGTTACAATGTCCGTCGATTTCTCATCACGAAGCGCCTTTTATTAACCTTGTTGAGCCAACAAATCCTTAACCCTCATTTTCCATAAACCGAATTTGTGTGTTCCGTCGAATTGAGTCACTTCAAATTTAGTGCCTCTGAGATTAAGCGTAATTTGATACCAATTGTTAAAATAGAAATACAAATACAATTCTGAGTATAGAGAAACATACAAAAACTTTGTTCATGCATTTTGTCCAAATTACCTACGTTTGCAACTATAGAGTAGCTATAGTTCCTTTTATTTATGTCTTGTGAATTTTGTATATAGATTATAGTGTTACAAACCATATATATATAATACGAGGTTTTAGAATATCTAAAACTGTAATCCCTAGTTTCCCTCAACAAACAATTATCTCAACCCATAATTATCTCAATAATATAAGTTATTCTTTCAACAACCTATAGTTATCTCAAAAACCTATAATTATCTCAACAATATGAGTTATACTCTCAACAACCCATAATTATCTTAACTATATGAGTTATACTCTCAACAACCCTTAGTTATCTCAACAATCCATAATTATCTCAACAATATGAGTTGTATTCAACAATCTACTTCCCTATGGATCGTATCTGTCACTGTTCCTTATCTTTGGCAAAGACAAAAATACTTGAGAATCCATCCTTCAATCTACTCCCTATATCTCAAGGATTTAACCACAATTTGTATCAGCCCCATTCCCTATATGAATTGATAGTTTTTCTGAAAACCAATCCATTTTAAATCCCCATACCCCTCTCTCAGTTTTTTCAATGTCTTTTCACCTATTCGAACCTTGTCTTCCATCTCATTTTATTCTACCTTTTGATTCACCATATATACTAGCTACAACCTTTACCCAAAATCTATTTTTTCATAAGCATTCTCAATTTCCATTTGCCCGGTAATGTTAAGTTAAATGCTTTTAAATTCTTGATCCCTAACCCCCATCCTCTTTTTCTCTAGAAATTTTATCTCATTTCACCCAAATAATTTTTCTAGTCTCTGTTCCCCCGCCCCACAAAAAGCTTTTAAAAAGAGATTCAAGTTTAGATATTATGTTTGACTGAGCCTTGAAGAAAGAAAGGAAGTAGATCTGTAAGGCATACAAGACTGAATTCAAGAGGACAATTCTTCCACCAATAGAGACATGTCTGTTATTCCACTTCTACAATCTATTCCTAATAGTATCCAATTAATACAGATTTCCAAAACCCCTCTCTATAATGATCATTGTCGACAAGCAACCCCATATATTTGAATGGTTAATCACTAACCTTACAATTTAAAAACTTCGGCTGCCTCTGCCAACCAAGTGATTTGGGTGTTGATTCCGCCTAACTGACTTTTACGGAAGTTTACCTTCAACCCATATACAATTTCAAATAATTGCACAATTTCTTTAATAGCCCATTTTTCCAACTTTTCTTCCCTATAATTAACGTATCGTCTGCATGTTGTAAGTGAGAAAATTTGATTATTCCTTCTCCGACCTGATAAGGGATGGCAATTGTATCCATACCTAGTAGCTACCCACAAAAAATACCCATAATGGGTAAGGTAAAAACCAGCAAAAATGGTACATGTGCGGGCATAGATAATTACCCATTAAAATAAGCGGGTATGAGTGCAGGTATCGGTACCTTAATATCTACTCCACCCTATACTTTTATAATGTATATGTATATGTATATATTTATATTATCATATAAAAAATATGTTTATCTCTTTAAAAGAATACATCACAGTTAGGGGTGGAAATAGGCTGGGCCGAGCTAGGCTTTGCCAAGCCTAAGTCTGGCCTGTCAAAAAAACTAAAGCCTAAGCCTGACCTGTAGCCTGTCGTAGGCTTATTTTTTAGGCCTGAGTCTGGCCTTTTCGAAAGCCTGGTTAGCTTGTTAGCCTACTTAAAAGCCTATTTGTTTTAGAAATATGTAAATAAGCAATTAAAATAATGCTTAAATAGACTAACTAACTAAGAGAACTTATGGGAACAATGATTATAAGGTGTTTTCATCTTATTTTCACAAGTTCTTCAAGATAACCAAGTATCATTAATGTACTTTAATTCAAAGTACAAAATATAATATAATGATAATATAAAGTATTCATATTTATTTAAATAGGCCGGCCTGATAGGCTTAAAAGGCTTTTTTTAGGGCCTGAGGCTTAGCCTTTTTAACTAAATAGGCTTATAAAAAAGCCTAGGTTTTTTCTATTTAAAAATAATGTATGGTCTGGCCTGAGCCTATATAGGCTAGCTTGTAGGTCCCTTTTATCGGTCTGGCCTATTTGCACCCCTAATCACAGTTAAACTATTACACATTTTAGTATAATGTTCGTTTATTTCATAATTCAACGGTAAAATCTTTGAATATTTTGTTTATTTTTTCAAAATTTTAAAATGATATGACATTTTTAATTGATAGATTTACTTTTACTAGAATTGTGGGTAATGATTACAGGTACATGTATATAGGTACCCATAGGGTATGGGTATGAGTATAAATGTTGGTTTTCACGAACGTATAGACTTGGATACGAGAGTTTTTTCAAACCGCGAGTATGGTGACTTGTAGTATAGTACCCTACACATTGTCATCCATAGACCTGCTATCCCTAAAATAAATTCAATTGCACTACTTTTGACATCATAACATTGAACCCTTCTCTGCCAACAAAAATAAGAAAGGAGACAAAGGATCACCTTGCCTCCCCTTCCCACATTTAACTCTTATGTAGGACATCCGTTTACAAGTACTAATATTCAACTATCTAGTCTCTCCATTTGTCATTGAAGCCCATTCTCTTCTTCACATAATCTAGATATCTCCAATCCACTGAATAGTATGCTTTTTGAAATCTACCTTAAACATTAATGCATCTCTTTTCCTTTTTTTGACGTCATCCACAACTTCATTTGTTATTAGAATACCGTCCACTAATTGACGACCCTCCAAGAAAGCCAATTGTGGTTCCGAATTTAGTTTTTGAGTCACACATTTTAATCCAGTTGCAAGGATCTTGGATAACACTTTGTACGTGCATCCAGTCAGCGAGATACTGGTGTAAAATCATTTAATTTCACCTGATTTTCAATCTTTGGAATTAGGGCTATAAATGTGTTGGAACATTATGCATATATTCCAATATAGGGAGATGAATTGAAAAAGTTCATTAAGTGAAGTCCCACATTGTATATTAGTTGAAAAAACTTCTTAGTCTCACATTGCTTAGATTAGAAATCTTAGCTAGTTTATTTCATTATATAATGAAGTCACTTGTTTCATTCCAAAACACACCAAAAACTTAATTTGAGTTTTTCCTTCCTCACTCTCATAACTCTGCGTCTTTCGAATTGTCGAAGCGCCAACTTCTCCCTCTTTCTTTCTACTCGTTGAATTTTCCGAGTACCTTCTTGAATTCTCTTTAGAGAATAATGTTAATTTCTCCTTGTTTGAGTTGAGAAATTATAAGTATAATTTTTTCTTGGATTCTCTTTAGAGAATTATTGAAATTTCTCTTGGTTTGAGAAATTACTACGACTGGTCTTTATACCAGATACTAAGATGGTATTCATACCATATTTGAATGGTCCTAGTACCATTTGAGGGTGTATTTCTAGACCGATTATCTACCGTGCAAGTAGTAATCGTATAGTATAGAACTGGGCTGTTTTATCCTGGAGGCGTCGTGGTTATTAAGAGCTGCTTTGCATAATTTTGGCAGTACCGCGAAACGTCTTAAAGAAAGCGTACCGATCCGCGACTCGACCCGGTAATTTCTTTGGTGGCAAAGTTGTTAAAATCGTGATCCAACAAAATGCTTTAATAACATTCCGAGTAATGCGTCTATTAACGTGGAATTCTGTCGTGATTCCTTGAAAATCAACTTTAACTACTTCCCAAAATTCTTTGATGACTCCAAAATTGAAAATCAGCAATTGGGTATTAATTTGATGGTTTATTCAATAGTCATGTGATTAAAAAAAAAGGGAAAATGAAAGTTCCAACTTCCATTTGGGTCATGTATGTTTAAATATTGTTGTTATTTTATTGATTGATTCCATTTGATTTTCAATGCAAACGGTTAATGCAATTTATTACGATGCATCTCTAGCTATTCCCAATACTCAGTTTACAGAAGAAGCACAAATAAACACTCCACTATATATAGCGCATTCTCTTTCGATCACATTCATTCTGCAAACAACCATTCCTTCTAATCAATCAAATGAATCCTAAAATGAAGAATTCCCCCAATGAAGATGAAACTAACCTCAACAAGCCAAATAAGGAATTTGAAGTCAATGTGATAGGAAACATGACTGATATTAACTTCTACATCCCAGATGTTAAAGATGACCCCACCGGTGTAGCTTTTCGTATGGCATTCCGCGCTGCCAAGTATGATTCCAAGACCAACAAGGAATTATGCACTTACGTTGGATCTATGTTAAGCGCGGTGGTTCCTGAATTCAGAAACCCTGTGGTGGCAGCACTGAATGAAATATGCGTTAGGCCGTGTTTCATTAGTTTGCCATCTGTTAGGAAGTTGATTTGGAACCCTAACAAAACTAATAAAAGCTGTAAAATAAAAGAGACAATAAAACTAGACTAAGAAAATAAACTTCATTTGTTTTCATTGATACCCTAATGTCTCAATGAGACTACAATTTATAATGTTGCTATTGGGTAACAAATTAAAAGCCCAAATATTAATAAAGGCCCAAATAGATAACAATACAAATAAAACTATAACTTATATAAATTACTAATAAACTTAAATATTAAATTATACTCTCTATCATTGCCGCGGGGTCCACTTGAACCTTGTCCTCAAGGTTCTAGAATTAGAATCATATTAGAGATTGTCATTCTACCTAATGACTCCAAAGTGACTTTTAAATAAGTTCTAATGACTTTTTTTTTAGAGAGACAGCTAGTGGGCACTTGGGGAGAGAGAACATTGCACACATATGAGAGAGAAACGTAGCATATGGAAAGAAGGAAAATAGTGGGGTGAAAATGGGACACGTGGCAGCCCAATATTTGATGAGAAAAATTGAATTTGGCTAGTGGTAGACAGATAACACGCGAGTGAGAATGGTTTTTTTTGTTTTTTTTTTTTTTTCAATTTTTTTTTCTCTTCTTCTTCCTTCCGTTTCTCTCTTCCTGCATCTACTTTTTTTTTTTCTTTTTTTTTTGAAAGCCCAGCCTGTTTTCTTTAGTCCTTGTCTACAAGTAATTTGACCTAATTTTTCCTCTTTACATGGAAGCCACAACAGATACGGCGGTGAGAATATTGATGGTGGCGGAGATTCTTTTGTATAATAAATGGGGGAGCGGACAGTAACAGTCAAGATTCCTCCGGGATCAAAAATAAATATGGGATTTGAGATCGTTGTGTTTTTTTTACCTTCTGTGTCCATTCGTTTTATAGCTAAGTCCACTTGCGACAGATTAAAACTTTTTTTGGATTCGGAGGTGGAGAACAAATGTTGTTGAGATGTTTCTCTGAGCACCGCGAAGACACACCTAATCTCCTCCTCCGACGGCCCTCCGGTTGATGGCTCTGATTTAGTTTCAAAGTTGAGATTCTTATAGTTGTTGTTTGAAGACAATATTGTTGGTGGAACAACTATGACCGAAGGTTTGGTCGACGGTTCATGTTGTCTTTTTCTTGGATCTGATAATTTTTCCGGTAACAGTTGCACATCTGGTGGTTGTTTTAAATCTGAAAGTTTTTCCAGAGATGATGTTACAAGTGACACTACAGTATTCGGCGAAAATGACATCAAATTTGTCGTCAGAAGAGTCGCCGGATCTGACGTCGTCGCCGGAGATATTGTCGGAGATGCTGCCGGAGAAGAAGCAAGAAATGTCGCCGAGGAAAATCTCAGTGAATCCGAACTTTCTGCTACTTTGTTTTTCTCTTTCCATTTTTCTTGTGTTTTTTGGAATGAATCAGACATATTCTGAATTTGTTTCTTCAACTCTGTTCTAGATCTGTTTGCGATTTCGTGAGTCTCTGTTATATATTGTTTTAGAATTTCTAACTGGTGAAGTGTTTCTGGTTGTGAAAAGAAATCTGGAGATGAGGATAGTTGTTGAGGTGGAGCAGAAACAATGGGTTGTTGTTGATGGTATGGGATGTATGGAGAAAAGGTTGAAAATTGAGGATGTGAGGTTGGATAATAATATGCATGAAATGGGTTTATGAATGGTGGGGTAGAGATTGTTGTTGTAGTGGAATAATGTGAGTGAGTGTATGGAGGAGAAAATGGATGGTTGTAGTAAGAATATGCCATGAGAGAGGTTGAGTGCAAGAATGAAAGCACCAATTATTAGGAAGTTGATTTGGAACCCTAACAAAACTAATAAAAGCTGTAAAATAAAAGAGACAATAAAACTAGACTAAGAAAATAAACTTCATTTGTTTTCATTGATACCCTAATGTCTCAATGAGACTACAATTTATAATGTTGCTATTGGGTAACAAATTAAAAGCCCAAATATTAATAAAGGCCCAAATAGATAACAATACAAATAAAACTATAACTTATATAAATTACTAATAAACTTAAATATTAAATTATACTCTCTATCACCATCGCAGGCTAATGAAAACAAAACAGTAATTCCTCAATTGGGTTGGCCTTCCGTCGTTGTAGTCTTTGGCTATTGTATCCTTCTTCTTTTCAAGCCCGGTCTTCCCAATCAAGAAGCTGGCTCTTATAACAATTCTATGCGCTCTCGTATACGTGAAATGCAAAATGTTGTTAGATGGGACCCTAGCAACACACTTGATATACCATTTGATGTCACTCTAGCAAGATCAGTAAGTGCAATGCTTGGTTCCCATGAACTTCGTGTCACTGTTAAGAAATTTCTTATCAACAACTCCAATCATAGTGACTACAATATTCGTAACATTTGTAAATATTTGAGAATTAAATTATTTTTATCTTAGATGCTTGTAATCCCATGTTCTTTTCTTATCATATCGGTTTTGATGACTGCAAAGTCTGAACATGATCGATAGTGGAGAAACCCTTTTTTGTTGTTCCCGTCAGTTATTATCAGTTTTTTAGTCAGCTATTATCATTTTTTATTAGTCGTGGTCAATACTTATTATGGTTAATGTAATTTATGACTGAGTCGTGGTGTTTATCGTTTTTTTGTCATTGTTACTGTCTTTCTTTTTTATTATTTATAAGGGTGTTATTGGTTCGGGTAAATCCGAACCAAATCGGAATCCAAACCAACCCATAATGTTCGGGTTGGACATTTTTCTAGTTCGGGCAAGAACCGAACCGAACCAATGAAATCCAATTTCAATTGGTTCGGGTATCGGATTTTCAATTTTCTACCCGCAAATCCAACCCAAACCAATCATGATTAATAATCATAAAAATTACTATCAAGCATTCAACTTCAAGAAGAAAAAAAGTGAAATATCGTATGTGGACAAGTTATTTTATTTTAATTTGTTATTAGAAAATTGTTAGTGTATTGTGGTAAATGAGTATAGAGTTATGAAACACATTCATTATCATACTAACTCAAGTGACTAATTATAAATTCAAAAGCTTTTAGGTTAAATATTTTTCTTGTTAGATATTTTTGAATCTATGAGAGAAAAATTTCATAGTCTAATATTTACGATTGAACACTATTAATACTATTTTTTTATATTATCATGAAAAAATTAATTTTTAAATAAGTTAGTTTTTTCAAATGTTTTTTTTGTATTTTTTATCTAACCGTTCAATTCAATCCAAACCAACCCGTTGTTTCTCGGTTTGGTTTGACTTGGGCTTATCGCAAAAAATTTCAAATCTAATCCAAACCAATCCATATAGTTTTAATCGGTTCGAGTATCAGATTCTCTCAAAACCGAACCAAACCGGCCCGCGAACACCCCTAATTATTTATACCTAAAAATATGTTTTTATGGTTCACCCTGTTTTATTTGACTGATCAAATATATTGTAGACAGTGGCGGAGCCACGTTGTGACTAAGGGGTGCCATGGCCACTCCAAAACTTTTTTAAAATTTTTTTTTCATATAAGTAAAATTACTAAATTGTCCAATTTAAATTTAAAAACTACAAATTTGCCAATGAATCCTAAATTTCATTTTCTCCTCTCACTACTTCTCTCTCTAATCCAGTGGACATAATTTTTTTTCTGCATTTTCTTATTTCTCATGCTTTCATTTTATACCCTCCACCACCACCACCACACACGTACGGAAAACCATTAATATGCAGAACGAGGACGACTTCTTCTTCTTTTCCGTCTAAGTTTTCCCAATGCATCAGCTTTTCTTGTACGTTCTTTTTTCACAGTTTTCCTCTGAGATGAACTTATAATTGGTTCCTGGCTATTGAGTATTTTTGAGATTGTTTTTTAGCACTGAGTAAGAACTTTTAATTTAAATTTAGGGATTGTTTTATCATGAAATAGATTTGTAATTGGGTATTGATTAGTAAGAATGGAGTATTTTAGGGGCTGTTTTTCAATTTAGGGTTATTTGTTAGTATTGAGTGTGGACTTGTAATTTCAATTTAGAAATGATTTTATTATGAAATGGACCTGTAATTGAGTATTGAGTATTTTAGGGATTGTTTTGGGACAACTTGTCAATTTATAGATTTTTTTTTAATAATTGAATATAGAATTGTAATTTCATTTTAAAGATTGTTTTATTATTAATTAAACTTGTAATTCAATATTGAGTCTTTAGGGTCTGTTTTTTAATGTATGGACTGTTTTTAAGTATTGAATATGAGCTTGTAATTTTAATTTAGGGACTATTTTATTATGAAATGGGCTTTTAATTCAATATTGAGTATTTTATGGACTTTTTTTTAAAAAAATTTAAGGACCCTTTGGAGTATTGAATATGAACATGTAATTTCAATTTAGGTACTATTTAATAATGATATGGAGATGTAATTAATTATTGAGTGTTGTAGAACGGTTTTAGGAAATACTTTTTAATTTAGGAAAAGTTTTTTAGTATAGATTATGGACTTGTAATTATAATTTAGGGATTGTTTTTGTTAATTTTGACTGAATATTGAGTATTTAGTATTTTGATTTATTATGAAATAGAATTATAATTTTTGTTAATTTATTTAAAGGTTATGCAATAAAGAAGCGAAGACTAGAAATTATGTTTAGTGGCCACCCCAAAGTTTTTACTCTGGCTCCGCCACTGATTGTGTAGATTGAATTACTTATATCCTTATTCATGCAAATCTTTTTTTTTTATTAATTTGTTTTATAATATTAATAAATTAATGTTATTTTTTCTATTATATTATTGTCATCTCTTTTTTAATTTGTTTAAAATAATATTTTAACGCCTAAATTTGTATTTGACAAAAAAAATTTCAGGTTCATGAAGTTCTTCGTTTTTATGGTTTCATGAAGTTATTTTATTTTTGATGGGAAAAGCTATTTCATTAAGAGAAAAGCCAAGAGACATTACAAACACCAATAGACTTATGGTATAAGACAATTTCCATCCATATTTGAGAAGTATCTAAGACATTACACATAGATTTATCAAAAGCTAAAGGAATACAACCAAACCAGAAACAACAACATATCATCAAATCACCAACTCTTGTAAGAGCACCATTAGTGACAATATAAGAATGAGAATCTATTGTCTTTTTCCAAATACAATTAAGGATGATTTCTTTGACTTGTGTATGCGCATATCGACTTCCTTTGTTCTCAAAATTGTCCCTTTTCATGGAAAGCTCAAAACTTTGTTGTTGACTAGAGATAGTGTTACTCCAAAACACAAAAATCCTTTGAGGCTTTTTATCAAACACCATGAGTGCAGTCTTAAAACCCAAAGGACCAAAGCATAAAATAGACAACAAAAGGACATAAAAAGCTAGATCTAAGAGAGGGACATAATACAACCTGTTGTAAAACCACGGCGGCTTTGGGGGTGCGCGAATCGTAGCCAATAGAGCATAAACCGAGGAGAGGGGCGGCTTTGAGATGCTAAGACCAACCTTGAGGATATTTTCATCTTCTAGTAGTGGTGGTGGCTCAGGAGGCGGTCGGTTCAACAGAGAGGAGGATGGTTGAGTGGTGGTTTGCAGTGGAAGGATGGAAAATCCGATGAGGGAGGTAGATTTGATGGACGTATGAGAGTGGGGTTGGGTGAAAGAGGGATTACCCTTCATAGAGGGAGGAGAGACCACCATAAAAGTGGTAGATGAGAGCCACCATGAAGGTGGGGGGCAGCCACCAACAAACCCTAAAGGTTTGGGAGGAGGTATTCTAGAGAGAAGAGAGAGCATCTCTCTCTAGATTTTTCTTTTTCACAAGGTAGTTTCAGATTGCAACTACAATAAAACCGGTTTCATGAAGTTCTTCAATATGATAAAGAAATGAAAAAAAAAAGAGAGAGAGAGAGAGAGAAGTATAACAAACTTGCATTGATAAAAAATGAATGGATGATTGTGACTCAGTTACAAATTACAACCTACTCTCTCTCTCTCTCTCTCTATATATATATATATATATATATATATATATATATATATATATATATATATATATATATATATATATATATATATATATATATATATATATATATATATATATATATATATATATATATATATATATATATATATATATATATATATATATATATATATATATATATCAAGTGAGAGCATTTTATAATGAGAGATGAGAGGAATAAATATCAATTATTGGATTTATTAAGAGAGAGAAATTAATAGCCACATTAATGCATTAATCTTTTCTCTTTTGATGAATCCAATGATTGATATTTATTCCTCTCATCTCTCATTTTAAAAATGCTCTCATTTATTTGGTACTAGGCTTAGAGGAAACTTGTGTTACAAGTTACAAGTTTAGCACCCTCTCAAAGACTAAACATGAGAGATATATAACATGTTGAACTTCTCCTAATGGGCCAGTTAACCTTCAATTAGGATTTTCGCTTAATACTTAATGCTTTCAAATCCATAGTAGATTAGTTTTTATCTAGTAAAAAACTTCAACCTTACTTTGTCTATATGTGGCTTTGCTCATGAGTCAGGCGTGTATCCCTCCTGTTGTCATTTTCATTTTGTAGTTGTTTATTTGCATGATTTTAATGATGAAAAAGTAATTAGGGTCTGATTTCTTAATTTTATTCAATTTTTTTCACAATCTGATTTCTAATTATTCCTTAATTTTATTCAATTTTTTTCACAATCTGATTTCTAATTATTCCTTAATTTTATTCATTTTTTTTCACAATCTGATTTCTAATTATTCCTTTAGGAGATTTTATCATATCTGATTTCTGATTCTTCCTTTTTCTACTACTATTTGTTTTTCATATAGTTCATAAGAGAAAAAACATTTAAAGCAAACAATAAAACAACTAAGCAAATATAACTAATTTGTCTCATCATCATCATCATCATCGCTAGAATTGATTGGGGACATGAGTTGGGTTGCATTGACTTTTTAGGCCGTCCATTGGTTCGGGAAAATTCAAACCAAACCGAATTCAAACCAAATAATGATGTTTGGGTCGGAGTTTTTTTAGTTCGGGAAAAAGCGAACTAACCCAAGAAAACCCGATGTTAATTGGTTCGGATAACGGATTTCTAAAGTTCTATACCCGTGAGCCCGTCTATCCGAACCAACCATATTAATTAGTATAATTTATATCATCATTATCATGAAAATTAGAATAAGATATTCAAATTCAAGAAGCAAAAAAAATGAAACGTCATTTGTGACATTCGCATCCTATATGGAGAAACGAAGAAATTAAGAATTTTATATTATTATGAAAAATTAGTTGATGTAAATTAGATGTTTTTTGAAAATATGATTGCATTTCTAATGTATCTGATCAATTCAACACAATCAAATCCGTTATTTCTTTGTTTGGTTCGTTTTGGGTTTATCGAAAATATGTGAGAATCCAATCCAAATCAATCCATATATTTTTTATCGATTTGGGCATCGTATTCTCTCAAAACCAAACCAAATCGGCCCACGAACACCCCTACCATGCTTGTTTATGTGATGATGAATTCTTGAATTTGTCTTCTTTGCATCCTCATCATCTCTTGTTGACTCTAGGGGAGGTTGTTGAGGATAGTGTTGGAAGGGGATGTAGAAGGGGTGGTGTCCGCGTGCTCTATATTTTCTGCTTGTTGTCGTGGTCTTGGTTGTGCTTTTGGAGGTAGTGGAATTAGTCCCCTATTTTCAATTTTGTACCTCATATGAATTAAAGTTCTTTTTCCTATTTTTGAATGTCTAATCTCTGATCCCCAATCCTCGAAATTGTAGCCAGTTTTCACCTAGATTTTTGTAACTAGTTCACTATATCGTAGAAGCAGATTCTTCTTTTTGCCCCCACCATATGATGGATCACTACATCAGCTCGATTTTTCTCATCTTTACATGTCATATTTTTTTATATGGCTAGAGTTTTTTTCTTTAGGAAAAGAACATGATTCACCACATAGTGAATTAGACTAATATTCGGGCGTGTTATACCAACGTTAAGTATAAATGGTTGAGGTTGGATCATTCAGATAATAAGCTTAAGCATCAATGCAATTAAAAATGTTACCTTGTTCACGATCATCATACTAGTAGTCACTGCAAAAAGATTGTAAATGTGTGTGGATTCTACAAGACTTAGCCAGCTTGGATGTTTCTTTATTTCATAGATGAGAACATTATCTACATATTTGATGTTGAGATATAACAATTTCACCAAGGTGTGAAATATTTCTTGGGGTACTTCAAAGACAAATTTATTCAAATTAGCCTCTGCAAACGCCTAGACAAAGATGTAATACTTAAAGAATGTCTCATCCACGTAGCGAGACTCAAGAATTTCTCATTTAACATTGTAGCAGTTGAAGTTGGTTTCTTGCTCTTGGATTGAAAAAAATTCATAGTGGTAGGAGGATTAGGCTTATGAAGTGTGTGCTTTCTTAGGTGCCATATTTATGATGATGAAGAGATGAAGAAGATAATTTACTCTAAAACACTTAAGTATGCCTACATGAGAGAAGGTAGAATGAGATAAAAAAAAAGAGGGAGAAATACCTATTTATAATGAGAAATTTGGACCAGGCTGAAGGGTTGAACAATGGAACAAGATTAATTGTGACAAGTTTAGAAAATTACATTCCTTATGTCTATGTCACCTTCTGAAAAACCTTGACCGTTCGAGTTCATTAGGAGATAATTTTCGATCATTGTCTCATATGTAATGACAATTAATAAATTCCAGGTTAAATCATTTGATAGTGTGAGATTATATTTTCCTACTCTTGTTATTAGTCATGGCCAGCTGTATGTTGCAATTTCAATAGTTATGAGCTAAAGTGGTTTGAAAATCTTAATACATGGCAAGGATAATGCATCATATTCAACTACTACAAATGTGGTGTACAAGGTGGTGTTTCAAGCACTTTGTTAGTTGGTAAACGAGTCTTACCTTTTCTTTTATGCTACAATTTAAATATCCATCTTTTTTAATATTTAATTTATTATAAATTACTTTATATGAAAGTAACAGCAATTCCAAATGTTTGATTTTTATTGCAGTAGATCTGTTTGATACAGGCATAATTCATTTGTATCAACTACGGTGATTCAGTATAAAAACTGCAGGGAGGCTAATAATTTAGATCAATTGTGATGGAGATCTTTGATGATTGGTTTGTTTAATTTATAATTTGATTTTAAAATAAATTTTAATTTATGACTGATTGTTAAACTTGATAAAGTTATAATTGAAACACAACTTTGATTGTGATTTTTTGCATTTTCAAATAAGAAATATATTATATGACATATTTCTTCAAGGAGTTGTAGAATGGCAAATGTTGTTATTGACTAATTGTTGCAATGATAAAAGGTTAAGGGTTTATGATTTAATTGAGAGTAATTTTCAAGATGTCGACATGTTTCCTTATCAAGTTTCTCATTTTAAAGATGTTGACATGTTTCCTTATGTTAATTTTAGTTTTGAATATACTATTTAAATAAAGGAATAACGGTTGTTGGATTATATAAGCCTATATTATTTGTAACTATGTGAACCTTAACTAACTGAATAAATGAATTCAATCTTGATAAATGACAGTGAGAGATATGTAATGTGAATGTAAACATGACTCATGCGATAGCACGAGTTCCTTACTAGTTATTTTTTTAAGTCTGATAATTATATTTTAAATTTGAATTTAAAGAATGAACATGTGAAATTACGAAATTTTGAAATTTTGTAGGTGTCGTGGTATTTTTGAGTCACCGAGTCTTCCGACTCGACTAATTTAATAAATATATAGTTTTGTTATAGAGACCAATTTATTCAATCGAATTATCCGGTTTAATCATGTGGTTCAACCGGTGACATAGCGTTTCGACCAATGAACCAATGACTCAGTATCCTCGTCGGCTTGATGACCATTTCGGTTTTTGAAACACCGTAAAAAGTAAAAAGTTAATTCAAATAACTTTTAAAACAAATTAAAAATAAACTAGTAAAGATAGTTACTATTAGGCTCTGTTTGGTAAAACTAGCTGGTAACTGGTAACTGGTGACTTGTACCTGATAGCTGGTAGCTAGTAGCTGATAACTGATAGCTGATAAGTTAATTTGAGTGTTGGGTAAATTAGCTGTTATACTAGCTGATAAATACAAAATGACATAAAAGGACATTCTTAATTAAGAAATTGATAGTCTGATTATATTATTATACTTTATAATTAAATTATTTTTTATAAAATAAAAATATATATTAGCAAACACATGCAAAATTAATTAATATATTATAAAATTAAAAATAACATCAAAATATATCGAACAATTATATATACATTTTTAAATGAACTTATTAATAACATTTATATATAAATTTAATAAAATATATAAAATAACATCATTACGATTTTTAATTCAATTATATTAATCTAAAATAATAATAAAACAATTGTATTGTCTATTTTAGGGTAAAATTTCAATATTATTACGAATCTTTGTCGTCTTAATAACCTCTTAATGTTTTACAAATTTAGAAATTAGCAACACTATCTCTAAATTCACTTACAAGGTATGTAATTTTAATGTCGTTAAAAAATATTAAATATTACATTTCTTTTGTTAATCGACACTGATATAATTATACAACGCAAAAACTATTATATATATATATATATATATATATTTTAAAATAATAAAGGTATAAATGAAATAAAAAGTCACAAGTTAAAAGCTCAAAAGCTACTTTAAATAGCTTTTGAGAAAAAAGATAAAAGTTAGTAAAAAAACTACAAGCTAAATTACAGTTACCAAACAAATTTTTTTTTGTTAATATGAATTGAAAAGCTAAAAGCTCTTTTTCTGATGTTACCAAACAGAGCGTTAAACATTTTTTTATTGATAAAAACTGAAAATCTAATCGCTTAAAGTTAATTTAATTTTTTTTGACTTATCATTTAGACTCATAACTCAAATTGGTCCTTTTGATTTTTAGTTCAACTAACCGGTCCAAATCGATTTTTAGATTAATGCCATTGATGTTCTCCCAAAAAAGTAGTAAAGGATGAAATCAAAAAATTGAATGAGTGAGGCGGAATTATTGCATATTTATTGTAATACTTTTCTTTTGTCCTTTCCCAATTAGGAATGTCAACGGGGCAGGGAATGTTCGGAGGTTACTTCCTCGTTCCCCGCCTCACCCCCCCTTCCCAATTTATTCTCCATGTCCATCTCCAATCTCCGCCATGGGGGATATTCCTCCATCCCCATCCACACAGATCTCTGGAGATTCATTGAGATCAAATCTTAAAAAAGAATTATACTTTTTGATCAAAACTATGACACTAGTATTTCGTTATTACCATATATTTGAAGAGTAATTACCATAAGCACAATGAAGAAAGAGAGTTGTTGTTATGGTGATGATGAAGAAATCGAAGATGCTGATGAATGAAGGAGACAAAGATAATTGAGAAAAGAAAATAAGGAGACGGTGTGTACATTTTATGTATTGGGTGAACTTTCTAGAGTTAGGTACTTGGGAAGTGAAACAATAGATTATACAATAACACAAAAATAAAATGTTACACTAATGACTCTTATTTTTTAATATATTAATATTTTTTATGTAAACGTTTATAATTATATATTATATAATATACAAAATATAATAGTTAAATAATATGGTGGGAGTCGGGGAATCCACGGGGCAGGGTATTTTCCCAATCTCCGCCCCAAAGTATCATCGGGGAACTTTTCCCTCCATCCCCATCTCCGCGGGAAAAAATCTCCAAACTCGGTGCATCAAACAGATAATTCCCACAGGATTCTCTATTAACAGATGCAAATTGACGTCCCTATTCCCAATATTGGCTTACTAGTATCACTTTTCCAACAAAACCTCGACAATCTTCTATCTTCCACTATGAAGATTTCCACAAGCGAAACTAACAACGACAGCCCCAAAGATAAATCACACCAACCAAAAGTGCAGTTTGAAATCAAAAAGATGGGAGTCATAACAAACTTCAATTTCTATATCACAGATGCAACAGGAGACACCAATGGTATGTCATTTCGTATCGCTTATAAGACTTCTAAGGATTCCAATAATAACAAAGACTTATGTGCTAGTACTGGATCTATGTTATGCTCAGTAGTTCCTGAATTTAAAAACTCCATTGAGACAACACTGAATCATATATGTGTTAGGCCATATTTCATTAGTTTGCCATCCCAGGCTTATGAAAACAAAATATTTGATTTTGGGTTCCTCCATTGGACTGACCTTCCATCCTTGTAATATTTGGCTACTGTGTCCTTCTTCTTTTCAAGCTTAATTATAATGTGCAGTTGGTTATGAGTTTTTCTAGTGGCTTAATTGGTAGTGGGAATGGAATGAACATGTACTTGAACCCCAGGGTACAGGGTTCGACCCCTTGAGAGGGGTCCGGGCTCTTACATCAAGTACCGCGGGAAGAAGCAGAGGGACCGAACCATTCACTTATGCTCTCAAAAGTTGTTTATGATGTGCGTCCTCGTCTAGGGATAATGAGGAGGCACCTGAGCATGTACATGCTCCTGCACTCGAGGAGGTTTGTGTTCCAGCACCCGCGTATGTTACCCTGACTTACTAAGGAGGGCCCTCTGACACCTCCTTCTTGATATATTACTCCGATCATGTTACCCGACATGTTTCCACTAGAGAGGTATATTTTTTATTACACTTTTTATAACATTTTTACTTTTTTTATTACACTTTTTAATACACCTCCATCTTGATATTAATCTTTATTTTAAAGGAACAGACGATACTAAAGTCCGTAAACCACGCTCGCAAAATATTCACTTTGCAGCATCCTATTGCGAATTGGTTCAAGGATGCCATTGTTGCATTCAGACTTTCCGGACTTTGCTGTTTCGGTTACAACACCATTAGCCACGGAATGCAAGGGGCATTCGTAGATAGATGGCACAAGGAGACGTCATCTTTCCATTTTGCGATTGGAGAGATGACGATCATTCTAGATGATGTCGCATGCCTATTACACCTTCCTATCCGAGGGAGGTTCTTTAACCACTCTCGCATCACTCGTGATCTTGCCATTGAGTGGACGGTTGAGTATTTGGGTGCTCAACCCGAAAAGGCAATGAAGTAGTGTTCCTCAACTGATGGGGCACATGCGAAGTTCTCAATCTTGAAGGACCTTTATCACTACCATCTCGTTACGATAGCTGATTCCGAGAATGAGGGCGATGACTTCTTTGTTCAATATCACTGTTAGGGTGCATTGAGGTGTTACCTCATGTTCTTCGTTGGCACTTCCCTTTTATAGACAAAAGTGCTAACTACGTGGATGTAACATATCTCTGGTACTTTATGGATTTGGATGCGGCGAGGGAGTGGAACTAGGGGCCGGCTATTTGGTATACCAATACCAAAAGTTGAATGAAGCCTCTAACTAGAGGACGAGGAAACTTACAGGCTCTTGCACACTTCTGACGATACTTTTCATTCCCATTATTAAATTTATTATACTATTAATAATTTTCTCTTACATGTCTCTTATTCATTTTTCAAGGATGGATCATTCCTCACTTTCACCGAATTCATGGATATGCTCTTGATCTTGACTATACGAAGGAGATGCCGAGGGCTACCATGTATCTCCCTCACAAAGGGAATCAGGTTGTGTTGTCGTTCCGAGTGTTTCTTGATCGGTTTATTCATGATGACATCATATGGACGCTGTTCGAGGATCATAGAGAGATTATCCCATTGAACTTCATCTTTTTGTACTCCGAGTGGCTGACATGTGGGACCGGAACTATGGTCAAGTATTTGCCGGAGCGATGCATGCGATAGTTTGGGTATGTACAAATCATACCCAAATCTCCATCTCAGGTTGCTCTTGACACAATTGTCCGTCGGGATCTCGATGACATCTATGAGGATTGGGAGCATCATATGGTGCCACATGACTATCGGCTGATGCATGCATCTAGCAGTTAGCACTGTGTAGTGGGATACGTGACATGGTTCACAACAGTGTCACACCCTATCATGACACCGGATGCTCCTGAACGTCCATCTAGGCCAGCTCATGAGATTTAAGAGAACCAGCAGGCTGAAGATGCAGTGAATACAAGAGGCATGGGAGGGGTGAGGATTTGGCATACGCAGTAGGCTATGCTTTTTTTTATTCTAGAACAATTTATGTATTAGATTTTATTATTATCAGAACAACATTTTGTGTTTATTATCGTTTTTTATTTCTTATCATTTTTATGTTTGTGTTTTTTTATCGTTTAAATCTAATTTCATATCAAAACGTTGATGAATTTTGTTAAAAAAATCACTGTCACGGAAGATTTCAGAGTTACAACTCAGAAACACCTTTCTCACACATTAAGGGTGCCTTCGGAGATGCATCTCCAAATGGCATTTTTGAATTTTTAAAGTTTTTTACCCCCTACAAGATGGAGAAAAAAATTCCCTCATTATAAACATGAGTTAAGGAAAAATAAATAAAAAAACATTTAAAAATAATAAATTACAGAGAAAATATTGTTTACCTAAGATCCTTTGAATCTATCTATCACTACATCATATTCTCTCATCATATTTTACTTTTTTTAATATTTTTCTTTCATTAAATTTTGATAAAAGTAACTAAATGCAGGGTGCCTTTGGCGCCATAAAGGCACCAAAGCCTTGCCGATTCACCTTAAACATCTGATCTAATGAAACAACTACTAAGTAAATATATACTATACAAACCTTATCAAAGAGAGTTCTAAATTGTAATTTTTTTTAATAGAGTGGTCTCCTTCATTCCGTACCGACTAATCCATCCGAGAGGGTTACTGTCCCATGTAGCCTCCGAAAATTAGTCCTAGGCCCATTCGAACTCAGAAACTCAAGAGGAGCAAATCCTTGAGACCCAAACATCCTCCCACTAGGCCAACCCTCTCAGTTTATGAACAATAAAATAATATTAATAATAATAATAATAGTAAAATTAACGTCATTATTATTATTATTATCATTATTATTATTTATATTGAAATAATCTTAAAATTAAATTTAGCCCTTTTAAATAAATGGAGATGAAGAATTCTTCAAGGTTATGATTTAGTTTAGTATAACATTATGAAGTCTTGTTACAAAGATTTACCTATTCAAGTCTTCAACGGAGGTGTAGCCAACAAAGTCTTTTCTTCCTCTTGCTCATTTTGGTGGAGGGATATTATTAGGATTGAGAATTTTTCTAATAAGGACCCTATTGTTGCAAAAATAGGATACTTATTCAAAATGACTTCAATACCCCTTTTAAGGAAGCTAAATGAATTGAGGGGATTATTTTGATGAAAATTTGTCCGGATTTGTTATTGGCTTCTAACTTGAAGGGAGTTTCGGTGGCGTGAATGAGGATGCAATGATGGCAAGTGGAGTTGGGGAGATCTTGGATTATCCACGGCGGTGTCTAATAATTTGGATCTCTTGCCCAATTTTTTGTCTTTGAGGGATCGTTTGGAGGAATTTGAAGGATTGTCGAAAGGTAAAGATTTGGTTGAGTGGACATTTAACTGTGAGGATGGGTTTTCGGTAGTTTCATGTTATGCTTATTATGTTAGTTTTCGTCTCCCTAATAGGTATGATGAGGCTTTGAGGCTAATTTAAAAAATAAAAATGCATTTCAAGATATAGGCTTTTGGTTGGAGATTTCTTGTTAAAACGAAAGTGCCTTCCAACAAATGACTTTTTGGTGTATAGAGGTATTTTTTTCCTTTAAATATCTTAAAGTGTGTTTTTTGTGATATAGATATGGAAAACAGGGATCATTCTTTCTT
This sequence comes from Vicia villosa, assembly GCF_029867415.1. Taxonomy (NCBI): domain Eukaryota; kingdom Viridiplantae; phylum Streptophyta; class Magnoliopsida; order Fabales; family Fabaceae; genus Vicia; species Vicia villosa. The sequence continues at coordinate 138,109,187 of NC_081183.1, forward strand.
TAATTCTAAAGTGATTAATAAATATTGAGAGATAGTTAATTGGGTGGATAAACAGGAATCGTAGGAGGAAGAGTGCTATTCAAATTTTATGGAATTGGTACTCGTTTTGTCGTATTAAAAAGGTTAAAGAGAGAAAGTTAAGAGTACTTTGACTTACCACGTCGTGTATCATGTGGTTGTTAAGGAATGAGATTTGTTTATGAAATGAAGAGTGGAATATTAACAACACTCCAATTGTGTTTTTTACGAGTTCAACAAAGACCTTTGTTCTACCTTTCCTAATTCAAATTGATTTGTAATTTTTTTTGTCGGATTAGCCTATTTCTCTATGTAGTCAAGTTAGAAAACCCTTAATTCATCTCCTTTTAGTTTAATCCCTTCTTACAAAAAAAAAAACAAAAACAAAAATCAGGTTAACCATAAAATCAGATGACAAAAAAAACAAACGTTCTGAAATTAAAAAAAAAAACTACTAGGGATGCATTTTGAAATATAAAATAACTATTACGACATAAATAAATCCAGTCCCACGTTTCTAAGAAAATTCAAATACAAGGAGAAAACCAATCCAACTGTTCTAACACAATTCAAATGCCAGGAACTATAGGCATACATCTTCTTCTTTTTGAATCTCGGTTTTGTGCCATAGCAGTACGGTGAAGTTTAACCAATTCTTGCACTGTTGTACAATCAACCGATGAAATCTTGTCAGAATAATAACGAAGATCTGAACCATTGCCTCCTATCTCCAGCTCCATTACAACAGCCAACAGAGTACGAAATCTAGAAACATCAAAATAGAAAAGTTCTGAAACAGAACAAAAATGATTGAAATATTGAGGATAAGTGTGTGTGGCAATAGCTTCAATGAGCTCTTCCAAATTATCCACCTCTCCAGCAACTCGTGAGTCAGATAAAACAGGAGATTGAGTCTTAACTAGTCTCTCATTTATAGTGGTGAAAACAAGCATGTCACCGGACTTGGATATTACATGTGTCAAATATTGACACAAACTACAAATTTGGTGATCTGAATGATTGAAATTGTTCTTGAGAAATGTGATAACAGAAGCGCGAAGAGCATGAGTGCCAAGTCCTGACCTAACGTCGTCTTCTCTGTTTGGCTTGAAGGGTATATGCAGAAAATGGGTTGAAGGGCATCCAATTTTGGCCTGCAGTTCATGAATCCTCTTGGTATGGGGACTTTTACTTGTGTCAAGAAGAAATAACTCACTGTCAACCTTGAAAAGAAGAAGTATGCAATAGCCAAAGACAACAAGGATGGAAGACCAGTCTAATTGGGGGACACAAGAAATCGCTATTTTGTTTTCATCAGCCTGGGATGGTAAACTCACAAAACGTGGTTTGATGCCTATTCTATTCAGTGCTGCCTCTACAGAACTTCTGAATCCAGGAACGACCGAACATAGCATTGATCCCACATAACTACACAAGTACTTGCTATCAATACCATAATCAGTGGAGGCGGATCTGGCCTTATCATATGGCACACAGAAAGCCAAACCAGTGGAGTCTCCTGTTACATCCGGGATGTAAAAGTTATAGGTTCTCATATTTCCCATCTTGTTTATTTGAAACTGCATACTTGACAGATTGGTTATTGGAATGTTTTCTGCACGACTATGAGCTGAGGGTAAAGGGACAATGCTTTGAAAAGATGTATTTGATTCCTCTTGATTGGCTCCTGAGTTACTCATTTTCAAGAGCTTCACAATAGAGGAAGATTAAAGGTTTATATTAGACCAAGATAACGATCTAATATATATATACGTGTGGTCTAAGGTGTGGTATTAATTAGTGCTATTTGATGGAGAGCACCGCAAAGTGGATGTATTTGAGTCCACCAAATAGTATTGGGAAGTACAAGGGGTCTTAATTAAAGAGAGAAGTAATGACGAAAATAAAAACATCGCATGCACCAAAATTTATTATTAGTGTGCAATGTGCATCCAAACTGGCTTTGCATTCTCTCAATTTTCACTATTAGACCTTCTAGTAACTACAACTAGCACTAGAATAAAATGAAGGGTCATGCTAACATGTGCCCTAAGGGCAAGAGCTAAATGTAGAAACTTTTACTTAGAAATTGTGCATTGTTTTCATAAACTTTTTATAATTAATGTGTTTATTACGTTTTCCAATATAAATTTACTATATTTAGGTTTCTTAACATGTGCCCTTGGGGCACATGTTAGTTTTATCCTAAAAGGGTCATGCTAACATGTGCCCTAAGGGCACATAACATGTGCCCTAAGGACACATGTTAAAGATACTATAATTAGAAAAAGTTACATGTAATTAAATGCAATAAAGTCATTTTTAAAATTTCGATGCATTGAATACACGCGTTTCAAAAAAAATATTTTTATAAATATATCATTATCATGTGCCCTTGGGGCACATATTAGTTTTTCCCATATGTTAATGGCATTAAAAAAAATTGTTCTTGTGGGGGCTTAAGCCTCCAATGCCATTAACGTGCATCCGCCCCTGGTTTCAAACTTTTTTGTGTTATTGGTATAGAACATCTGCCCATCCAATTGGTGGAGGTGTACAAATTCTTTATCCTCCGCAGATCCAATGGGCAGCGTTAGAGCTGTCAATATGGCCTACCCGGCCGTAAACGGACCAGCCCTAGTGAGCTTGTGCTTTTCAGGGCTGGGCCAAAAAAACCCTGTATAATATGGGCTCGAGATTTACTACTCGAGTCTGGCACTAGATGGGATTCGGGCTACCTGGCCCTAAATGGGCTTTTTTATTTTAAAAAATTAGAAAAAAACTCCAAAATATTAATTATAAATAAAATTAAAAATTAGGCAAAATACCCTTTTTCGTCCTTTAACTTTGACTCGGGGTCCATTTTAGTCCTTAAACTTTTAAAAAGACCATTTTGATCCCTTATATATTCAAACAACGCCACTTTAGTCATTTTCGTCAATTTTTCAGTAACGGTGTCAAATATTGCCCCTGTGGCATCTGATGTAGCATTTCTTCTTCACCACCATCTTCTTCATTGCACCATGTTCTTCCTTAAACCCAGAAAATATAAAATTTGTTCTTCCCCAAATTAAAATATGTGAACATAAATTAAAATACAAAATATAGAAAGCAATTGTTTTTCTTCAACCATTTTTAATTTAAATCTTTATATTACATATTATGACTGTAAAAAAATTAAAGTGTAAAGCAACAATAATTATAATATACTAGTTAGAATTTTATTTAATAAAAATCATGTCTCCAATATTTTTTGAAAGCTTCAGACGATTTAACAAACAATACTTGAACCATCATACATACCATTATTGTATCTATTATTACATTTCCTAAAGAAGAAAAATAAATGATAAAATTGATTAGCAATTTTGTTGTAAAACTTAGTTTTTTCCAGAAGCATAAGATTGAAACCTTCATGATCAATTCCTAGCAGAAGAATAAAACTCAGTCGTAAAACTCATTAATTCATAAAAACTCATTACTAATTTTCATTCTATAAAATAACATCAAACATAACAGAAAAGTAATTTCCATTCGATCTGGGCATACGGCAATTGTTTCCTCTTTCAATAAATCCCCAAAAGGGTTTCCCACTTCGTCGTTGCTTCAAGTAAGGTAAGATCTGATTTGTACCGTATATACACTCTCCAAAAGGGTTTTCGACTTCATCGTTCTTAGTCGGCCATGTTTCTCGTATACCGCTCCACTACGCCTTCCTTCGGTTCTTGAGTCGATGAAGCAACCCAGATTTCAGCTTAGGAACAAATTTGAGGTGAGATAAGATTTAGTAAAAGGAATGATAGGTAAGGAAAAGAATAAATCTAATGGTGGTGGCGACTGTGATTGATTGGTGGTAAGAAGAAGAGGATTTATTGGTTTATCAGAGATGATTGAAGGCGATGAAGTTGGTGGCGGTGAAGATGAAGCCATGGGTCATCTCTCATTCTTCATATAATATCCATAAAAATAAAACCCAAAAAATTAAAATATATTTTTTTTCTTAAATAAATCTCCACATCAATCACATAATATCCACGTAAGAGTCATGTGTATTCAAAGTGGCTATTTTATTTGACTTTGACTAACAAAACTAACGGAAAAGACAAACGTGACCCAGTTAGAAAAGATAAAGGATCAAATTGGTCTTTTTAAAAGTTTAAGAACTAAAATGGACCCCGAGTCAAAGTTAAAGGACGAAAAAAGATATTTTTCCTAAAAATTATGTTATTTTAAACATAACACATTTTTAAGTACTATATTATCTCTTATAAATACTAAATTGTGTTTCTAAATACAATATATGTCTAAATTGTATAAAATAATACTTGAATATTTATTACAAGAGAAAAACTAATATAATATGATGAATAAATGTTGATTATATTAATGTATAATATTTAAAAGAGAAAGATTGAATAAAATAAAGATAAAATTTAGTGAAGTGGGAAAAATCAATATGCTATTTTGGAGCAAGATAATATAAATATTAATATATTTTTTTAAATTTTAGAATTATGCGGACTTGATGAGCTACCCACGGCCCATATGGGCTAGCCCTAATGGGTTGCGGGGCCCTGAAAAATATGAGCTCTAATTTTTTTTTGGAAAAAGCAAAATATATTAATACTGTCTAAGCACAAGATGTGCCAAGAGAAAAGCCATAAAAATTACAAATTGTAATGTTACTAGCAAAGTACAATGTTTCTACCCACCTTGACCATACAGAAATAGAAAATATCAGGATGCATCTAGAATAAGATTTCACCCTCTAACATAACCAGCCAGCCCCACAGTAGCTATACTAACTAAAATACAAATACTAACAGAGTCCCTAAGTAACAGAATAACATCCACCACATATGCGCTTCAAGTCTTGACCAGCAGATAGAAAATACAGACTGACTCCTACAGCAAAGGCAAGCATATAGATGCAACGCTATTCATACCGATACCAACTGCTCACGACAGAATCGGATTCGGCCGATTCGCAAGTTGATGCAATCTATGCCGCCTATCTAAGTAGAACCAAGATACAACGTCATGACCTGCAACTGATAAGGATATGACTCATCTGTCAAAGCCTCCCAATTCAATGGAAGGAGCAGTGTAAAACGTGTTTTTTTTTAAATGCATATTAATGTATTGAAATGATATATTAATATTTTTTTATGTTTTTGTTATGATAAATAATATATTAAATAATATTAATTATAATAAATTTAAATTATAATAATATGTTTTTGCATATTAATAAAAATAAAATTTAAATTTAAATTATATTGAAATGATTAATAATTATGTAATTAACATATATTTGATTGATAGTTAAAATTAAATTACAACAACATTAAAATAAAATTGCAATCTTGTGGGTGGTGTTATGCATTGAGGTTTGAAATTAAAAAGCTCCGCCAATTACAGTGACGGATCTGAAATTAAATATTAGAATAATTAAAAGCTTAGAAAAATACTGGGTTTAAATAATAATATCAGTAAAATAGTTCTGCCAATTGCAGTGACAGACCTGTATTTAATAATTAAAATATTAAACTATCGAAAAATATATAGGAACAATTTATATTGTTATTGCTTCCTTTTCGTGTTCTAGGTTAATTATATTCTATAGTTTTATTATCATTCTTTTTGTTTCTAAATGTATAGGGCACTACAAAAAAAATCCTCTGCAGCGACGTGGTCAGCACAACGCAACATGGAATATCACGTGGCAACAAAAAAGTAGCGACGTGTTTACCACATCGCTACATTAAATGCTTTTTTTTTTTAAAAAAAATTATTCACGCTAGATTTGTTTTGTTTTATATATTTTTTATAATTAATTAATATATAATAAAATATATATAATAAAATATATATAATAAAATATATAGGCAAGTTGTCTTTCATTGCAGTTGAGTCCAACATCATCTTTACGAAGAATTCCAAACACTTATCAGGAACATTCCAATTTGCCTTGGCGGCCAACAATCTCACACACATTGATAACTTTGAGTCAGACGATCCATCAAACAACGGCGTATTCATCTCATTCAACAACTGATAAAATTTCTGCGCTTCCTCATTCGGCATCTCTTCCCCACCAAAATCTTCAGGCTCATCATAAGTCACGTTCACACCAAAAGCATCCTCAACCATGTCACCAACCAGATTAAAGTTTTCCTCATATTCCACAGGCGGCCGACTACTTGAAGCATGAGAGTTGCTAGTCTCTGGTACGTTACTAGGCAGTTCTTCACCGTTAAACGTCCAAACCCAATAATTTGCAATGAAACCCCTTCTATGCAAATGAGCTGTTATTTCCTGTGGGTCACTAATTATTGGTCTACATTCACATTTAAGACAGGGACACCTAACTTCTCCTTCGCTTCGACATAATTCCTGAGCAAACGCCCAACTGATAAACCCTTCAACTCCTACTATAAAATTGGGTTTAAATCCCATTCTTCCTGGAAATGTTCTATCGTACATCCAACTACGATAATACTGATAATATTTCATACTGCACATTTATACAATCATTGTCATTTTGAGTTAGTATTATCGATAATACCGATAATATTATTCTTAAACGTATACTAGTTAATATTTACTATTCTTAAAAATATTATTTAATAACAATACTACTAATATTTTTAACTACACACGTTATATTGAACATCTTTAACCATACAGTAATTATTATTTTTAACTACACATTTTAAACTACATATATTGAAAATATTATTTAATAAAAATAAACATATTATGTTTTTGTTACACACATAATAATAAAAATAAAAAATAAGAAATAAGAAATATTACTATTATATTTGGAAATATACAAACACATACATATTATGTTTTTATAACATATATACAAATTCAGTTTTAAATCTATTATATATGAACAAAATAAAAAATAAAAATAAAAAATGTTTTTATTAAATATATGATATACATAACATATATAAAAATTCTTTTTAAAATATATAAATATAATACATATTCTATTTTTTTTTTAAATTTACTATAATCTATACAAAAAAACAAAAATCTATCAAAAATCTATACAAACACATACATATTATCTTAATAAATCTATTAAAAAATTAAAAATTAAAAATGATATATAACTATTATATTAGTTTTAAATATATAAAATTTGTTTAAGTTATAATAATCTATTTTTTAAAGTGAGAACTTTATAATATATATCTATATTATATTCTTAAAAATGAAAACTTTATAATATATATAACTATTATATTCTTTTTAAAATTATATTAATATTTATAATAATCTATTTTATATATTATAAAATAGGGTTAATGAACTTTCTGGTCCCTCTAAATATTACAGATTTCGTTTTTAGTCCCTCCAAAATTTTCCTTTAAGAAATCGTCCCTTCAAAATTTTTTGTCTAAACTATTGGTCCCTAACGTCAAATTTGCTAGAGATTAGCTACGACTTTAGCCACCGATTAGCTACGAAATTTGACGTTAGGGACCAATAGTTCGGAAGAAAAATTTTGAAGGGACGATTTCTTGAAGGAAAATTTTGGAGGGACTAAAAACGAAATTTGAAATATTTAAAGGGACGAAAAAGTTCATTAACCCTATAAAATATTAAACAAAAAATTCGTTTTAATAATAATAATATATAATAATTTTAATAATAGTTTTAATATATCAATTTTTTTCTAATAGTTTTAAAAATATTAATAAAAAATATATTTAATTTTCGTTTTTATTTTATTCACTATATTCTATTTTATTTTTTAAGATATAACAATTTTAATATATCAATTTTTTTCTAATAGTTTTACAATATATAAAAACACATTATAAATCTATACAAACACATACATATCTTAATAAATTTATTAAAAAATCTATACAAACACATACATATTATCTTAATAAATCTACTAAAAAATCTATACAAACACATACATATTATCTTAATAAATCTACTAAAAAAAATCACATTATAAATCTATACCAAAAATCATTATGGGCCAGTTTGTTTCAGCTTTAAAAAAATAGATTTTTTCTTTGTATTTTTGAAAATAGATTTTCTAAAACCGTTTTTCAAAATATTACAAGTTTTTTTATATTCATTTTTTCTAAAATAAAACATTAATTTTGACATCTTATAACATAAACATACATAATTGAAGACCAAAACTTAGCCAAAATCATAATTTTTTCAAAAAGTTGTATTTCAAAAATGATTTTTATGAAAATCTATTCGAAATAGCTTCAAAATTAAGTGATTTTTTGAAATTTTGATATCCAAATTTTTTTTCCATAAATAGATGAAATACCTTAAATCACATTTTAAGAATAACTATTCAAACAAAATTTTCATTTGAAGCTTTTATAAAAAGTTTGTTTGTAAAAAAAATTTTCACAAAATTTAATAACACTATAAAAATCATTTTTAAAAAAAGCCAAAACAAACGGGCCCTATAAATCACATTAAAAATCTATTTTATTTACTTACCTCTTCTTCAATTTACTCTCCTCCTCCTTCTTCAATTTACTCTCCTCCTCCTTCTTCAAATCTAAATCTATACCAAAAAAAAAAATTAATAACAGAATCAAGAATAAAATTATAACATAATACTGATGCAACCTCTTAATTACCTTTGATATCAAAAAAATATTGCTGAAACGAAATTGTTGATGAAATGAAAATGAAATTGAGAGGAAGGTTGCTGGTTTTGGTTTTGGGGGAGAGTTGCTGAAACGAAAATGGATTTGAAACGAAGGTGTGGGGAAGTGAAGTGAATTGGTTGCATTAATACACATTGTTGCGACGTGCATAAAACCTCGCTATTTGCCACGTGCTAAACACGTCGTAACAAGGAAACGGTAATATTTAATTAATCAACGGTCACTTACGCTGCCACTCTGTCAAATCATGTTTCCCCCCATTTTGAATTATAAATGTAGCGACGTGACAACAACGTCACCACCAAATTTTTCAAAATTTTGAATATTCCCTCATTTGAACGTTATGGGGTGTGATGAATTAATTTATCTAATTAATGTAGCGACGTGCAACTCACGTCGCAACTGTTTTTCACACAACCCCATGTCTGACTCCCAACCACTTTAATACTGTAAAGTAAATTAATATTAAAATATAGGTGGCGACGTTGTATTCACGTCGCAACAAGCATTTATTAGCCACGTTTTCTCCACGTCGCTAAATATGTCGCTGGAGATGAGATTTTTTGTAGTGGGGTGACAAAATTCAAGCTTCAGTTAGAAAAGCTCTGCTGCCCAATCTTTCGTTTTCCCCTTTCTTGTGTTCTTCAGTAATCTTATATCATCGAATCAACCGATTTAGGTCATGTTTATTTGTAATTTCAATTTTGATTGAATGAGAAATTTTTGTTTCATTTATTGCTTTTGTTGATGCATGTGTTGCTAGAATTACTATTTGCTCAGGGTTTAGATGATTCAATTATTGATTTGTTGCGAGAAGACTTGGATTAATATTTGTGGCTAACTTTGAATTATATTGATAGTAGTGTCAAATTTATTCTGGTGCCAACTTAAAATATTTGTAATGATATTACGTGATTCTTTCTTTTATTTTATTTTTGTTAAATTTGTAGGTTCTGAGAAGTTTTACTTGTGCTTTAAAAGTTTGTTGATGATTTGCCCGATATTGGACTTGGAGATCACAAAATTGATCATGATTTCATGTATATTTTGAAGTCTACTTCTAAATATATTTGCATACTTAAACATTTTAGTGATTTAGTGATTAAATGAGTGGAAAATAATTAGCAATAATTCATATTAAATTGTAAAATGGTTGTAAAATTTTAAATTTATAAAACTGCTATTGAATTAATCGTTACTTTGACTGATTTATAATGACGATACCTTAACTTTGAGAATGCCTGGGAGTGTAACACTACTAGAAATACACGTATTTCCTGCGGAATTACCTGCGGAATTTTGTTAAATTTCCGCAGGAAACGTGTTTCCTGCGGATTTTCCAGCGGATTTATGTCCCTAGCTAAAACCTTCGTGGGTAATATTTTTCGCAGGTAATTCCGCAGCTAAATCCGCAGGAAACAATTCGCAGGTATTTCCGCAGGTAAATCCACAGCTAATTCCGCAGGTAAATTTGCAGGAAATGTCTATCCGCAGGAAATTTCTTTCTGAAATTAAATAATTTTTTTATTTTAATAAACTTTTGAACCATTATATATATTTAACTATAATATAAAATAAAACTATAACTTTCAATTTAAATTAAACTTGAATTCATAGAACATAATTGGTAAGAAGTACTTAGTCATTACTAAAAATGACTCAAAAAATCAAGTTATTACTAATCATTTGTTTGACAAGTTAAAAAGATAATACAATCCAAAAACTAAGTCAAAATAAAAAAAAAAAATACAAATCAAAATTCATTACTAAGGTCTTCTTCATCTGTTTCATCGACGACATCTTCATTTGTGTGATCACTTTCATTAGTGGGTTGTGGTGGATGAGAAGAAGACCCAACAAATCCTAAATGATTCATTAAAAATGAAATTTTATTATTCGCTTCGGCCATCTTTTCTTCCTGTCAATGCAATTGTTGCCTCATCACCATCTTCTCTTGTTCTTGTCTTTGCAACGATGCATTTAAGGCATGGACTTGACTTCTCAAAACATCAATCTCTTGAGAGTCACTTGAAAGACTTGAGAGTTTCTTTGATACAGAAACCAAAGTCTTAGATGCGGTTCCAAGACCAAATACCCTATTCCCTTTCTTCTTTCCAACCAACTCTACCCATATATCCAAATTAGGTGGCATTTCATTAGTTGGTTGACTATCAGCTTCGTCCTCTCCTGTAATAGTTGGATTCTGAGAAGAAATCTCCAACTTTTTCTGTTCAAATTTATCCTAAAAGAAAATTGAAAAAATAGTAAGGAACTAAATTCAATAAAAGTGATATTTTCCAAAAGACTTGTGTGTAGATTTAAAATTCAATCAAATTAACACTTCCCGAAATACTTACATATGCAGATTCAGCATGAACTCCAACCCAACTTTGATCCTTTTTCCGATGTGTGCGAAAATAGAACTCGGTCAATGATGGATCTGCATCCTTTTCCTTTCTCTACAAATTACAAAAGAAATAGAACTCAATAATTTTAGAAACTATGATGATGTCAAATTAAGGAAGTCAACATATAACATACTGAATATGATGACAGGGCATAAAACAAAACAAAACATGTACCATTTTCAAATATCTACATAACTAGGAATCATTATGTTAAAGATGTGGAGGTGTCTCAAATTGAACAATTTTGATACAACCTTTGTAGAAAGCTCCACTTTTTCATTAGATGTCAATGTTAGTGTTTGTAACAAAACAAGACTGAAATATAATGTAAAACATATAATATATACCATTCTTTTCCAATGCAAACGATGAGGAATAGACCCTCCAATTTGAAGAGATGCGCCATCCATAGAAGACCGGTTTCTTTTATTCGTCTCAGATTCTTTTTTAAACTTTAACGAATTCCAATGTTCCAATAATTGCTGCCACACATCAGCTCCCATCCAACCCGGTCTATACTCCAAGTCTTTGCGAACATCTTGTAGTAGCTGAGACATCTTTACTGCACCTCTTCTTTCAAAGTTACGTCGCACTGTAACCTTGTGTTCCGGTGGCCATGAAAAATTTTTCTGTATTTAAAAAACCATGTATAGTTAAATATAATTTTTTACATTTTCTCTTAACCATAAAAGAATACAATATTCTCTTAACCATAAAAGAATACAAAACTAACACACTTGATAGTGAATACTATTATACTACTAATCAATTAACTCACTCTAATCTCTCATTATTAAACAAATCAACATCTTCCTTTTAGCCTCACCTACATGTCTCCACGTGAAATATTCAGAAAAAAGTTTCCTATTAGATTTAGCATATTCAATTAGGTGAATCTAAAAACACTCATCAATCATAACATTAAATTCACCAATTTATTACATGTCTAGTTTTCCCTATGCTGAATTTGTCCCCACCTAAGGGTTAATACTAAAACTTTTACATTCATGTCTCAATTCTCAAATACTAAACTTTTTATTCATCATCATCATTAGCATCATCAAGAGTTAATACTAAAACTGAGTCATAATAAAGATCTTTGCCCTGTTACTTCATGGTTCTAATGACTTATTGTTTTTTAAAGGTTCAGTTTTCTAATTTCCTACTGTTTCTAATTTCCTACTGTTTCTTATTAAGAGATTAATCAATCCTAACCTAACTCAAATGTTTAGGCAATGTTTAGATTACCTGAAATAAGTCAAAGAAAGAATCTCTTTGATTAGATGATAATTTCTTCCATGATGGTTTTCCCTCACTCAAATGAGTGCGTATGATGTGGGAAATTTTTGCAACTACCAATTTATGATGATCAAACCTGAAAAAAAGACATTTTCAGAACAAATGTTGACTTAAAGTGGTGAAAATAATGCGGGTAAGAGACTCACCCATCACCTTCCGGAAGTATTGGGATTTTAGTTCCAACGGTGTCTCCACTAACATGGCTAGATGAAGATGGGGCTTCAATGACCATCATTTGAGAAGGGATGGGTCGAGATGGATGTTGAGAATGAGGTTGAGGTTGAGAAGGGATAGCTCGATATTGATGTTGACTAGGATTTGGTTGAGAAGAGATAGCTCGAGATTGATGTTGACTAGGATGAGGTTGAGAAGGGATACGTCGAGATTGATGTTGACTAGGATGTGGTTGAGAAGGGATAGGTCGAGATTGATGTTGACTAGGAGTTGGTTGAGAAGGGATAGGTCGAGATTGAGGTTGACTAGGATGAGGTTGAGAAGGTTGAGTGTAATATTGGGTGGGTTTAGGCCGTGATCGAGATTGAGGTTGATTGGGTTGGGGTTGAGTTGGTAAAGGGTGAGATTGGGTGGAATGAGGACGAGAATGAGATGGGTGTTGAGAATGAGGTTGAGGTTGAGAAGGGATAGCTCGAGATTGATGTTGACTAGGATGTGGTTGAGAAGGGATAGGTCGAGATTGAGGTTGACTAGGATGAGGTTGAGAAGGGATAGGTCGAGATTGAGGTTGATTAGGTTGAGGTTGAGAAGGTTGAGTGTGAGATTGGGTGGGTTTAGGCCGTGATCGAGATTGAGGTTGATTGGGTTGGGGTTGAGTTGGTAAAGGGTGATATTGAGTGAGTTGAATGATATGAGGACTAGGTTGGGGTTGAGTGAATTGAGGTTGAATAAGATATGGAATAGGTTGAGGTGGAGTGGGTTGGGGTTGAATAAGATATGGAATAGGTTGAGGTGGAGTGGGTTGGGGTTGAATAAGATATGGAATAGATTGGGATTGATTGGGTTGGGGTTGTGTGACTTCATGTTGAGTTGATATATTCTTCTTCTTGGACTTTTTTGGCGGCATAGTTTGAGAGAATTCAAAGGAATTCAAAACCAACATATATATCTCATTCTCAATACATAATGAGATTTTCTAGAATAGTTAATCTATGTTTAAACATGTTGTGAAACAAGATGATTTAATATTAAAGCATCTATACAAATAACTTTCATACTTCATTTACAGTATAGAAACAAAATGACTATCATAAAGCCATCACCAAAATGATTTATTCTGATATACTTTTTCATGTAGAATATTATTTCTCACATAATATAAATGGTGATTAGTCAAAATGGATAAACTTTGTTAGTACTCAATCAATTATTTTAGACTATCATTTTCTTTTCTGTTTAAAAAAAAACTAACTAGCTTCTTGGAGATGCTACCACTGCCTTTGCAGAGAGGTTTCAATGGAAGGTGGTGAAGAAATGGGCGTTGAGTTTTGAGAAAATGGAGAGAGATTTGAGAGAAGAGGGTGAAAAATGTGAAAAAATGGCGTGGAAACTTTGAAGGATGAGTGTGGTTCTGTTGTATAGAGTTTGAGGAATGAAATTCAGTTATGGTTGGGAGAGTTCTGGTGTATGTTTGAAAGTTGTGTGCTAAGTTGTTGAATGTGAAACTCATATATGTGGAAGGTCTGAATTGTGAAGATTTTCTATTAACTACTAGGATAGTCAACTAACAGTAGCTTACCATGGATGGTTTTGGTTATTAAGCAACTGATGATGGATGGAATTGTTTGGGTATTGTTTTGGTTCTTTGTTTTACATTGTACATGAGTACATGAATGAATGGATGGATAGTATGTAGATTATGCACCTTCCTTAGTTATAACAACACATCAGCAGTGGTAGCATCTCCAAGAAAACTAAGTATCTTCTCTCACAAAAAGATTCTTTCCCATAATAATGCCAAATGAGAGTACTCTCTTAGATGACCAACTAAATGGTTGAGTAATTTCTTTTGTACAAATAATTGAAAATCTAAATAATATCTTCAACTTGACTTCTAAATAATATCTAAATAGCATTATATAGAAACTAAGTTCTATACTTGTATTCACAGTCAAATAAACAATCATTCATAGTGTTTATATTAAGCCTAAGAAGTTTTGAAATAACATATTCAATAAGGCAGGTAATAGATATGAAATCAAATTTCTGTCATGTAGAAATGACTAACTTAAGCTGGCTTAATACGTTCCCTTCAAATAAACAAAAAAACTTTAAGCCAATTAAGTTTTGCTAACATTGGTGTGAGGGGAACAAATCAAAATGAAAACAGAGAGAATATAATGTCATGACAAAATGATTATAACAAAATAAACTCCAACTACATTCAACATTAAGCAAAACAAAATCTTTAGTCATGAGAAAAGAAACAACAAAATGTATCTTAGAACAAACAGTAACAGAAAAACAATATGTACCAGAATCTACTTGATCTTCTTCTTTGGCCTCAAATGATTGTTGTGTCCACACTTCTTCTTGCGGCAGTTAACAGCCCTGGTATGTAGACGTGCATAGCATCTAGATGACAAAATCAAAATTAGGTCAATGAAAAGAATGTAAATCACTGAGCTAACTATGAAATGAACCCTAAGTAATTAACCATTAACTATTAATTATATTAACTATTAATGAAGCACTACAAGGCTGATGAGATTAAGTTCATATAAAGGTGAAAACTATACATACAAATGTTTACTGAAGATCCTACATTCTCCAACGAGACACAGAACTTGCAACACTGCAAATGCAGATTCAGTTCTTGATAACTACACATTACACAATCCTTTATTAAATGACCATAACAACAACAAAATTGAAGATAAATTATTTTGTCTTTTCACAGTAACATCCAATCCAAAGGTCGAAATTTACCTATTATAAACTAAATTTGACGGAATCACACTCAAAGGTCGAAATTTACCTATTATAAACTAAGTATAAGGAAATAGTTATGGATTCTTATTTCACAAAAATGCATACATTAAACACTGCTTATTGTTACAGTAGTGTAAAATGGGACTCTATAAACCTCGAACACCCTTCAACACTTGAAACCCTAGTTATGGAAACTGAAACTCTTATAACATTCACGATTTCAATTGATTTTTAGGTTAAACCATAACTTGAGAGAGGACCAATCTGAAGATTTCTATAATGAGGAAGAAGTGTATCTAATGTCGAGAGAATACCTGGGTTGAAATGTGAAGATGAAGAAGACGACGGCGAAATCGTGCTCCGGCGAGGTTGCAGCAACAAAACACCGGCGAAAATGCGGTGATGGGCCGGCTACGACTATGGCGAGGTTGCGGCGAAGAACGTTGAGTTTTGAGGTTTAGGTTTTTGAGTTTTACGTTTTTGAGCAGTAACAAGGTTTTTGAGTCTTTACGTTTTTTAGTCTTACTTTTCATCAAATATAATTTCTTTCCAATTTTTTTTATAGTTTTTTAATTTTATTTTTAAAAAACTTTGATACCTATTGTTTTTATATAGTTTTTTTTATTTTATTTTTTAAAAACTATTATACATATTATTAAAAATTTGCATACCATTTATTTATTTTATTAAAAATAAGATTAAAATTAAAATTAAAAATTAACTAAAATACATTATAAAAATAATCAATAACATAGAAAAAGTTACGATTAAAAATAAAAATTAAACTAAATAAAAAAATACCATAAAAATAATTAATAAAAGAGAAAAAATAATGATTAATTTTTTTTATAAATTAAAATATTGAAATATGTTAAATCCGCAGGTAAATTCACATGAACATTTTCTGCGGATTTTGTGTTACAGTTGTGTTTTATTAAAATAGATATTCGCAGGAAATTCCGCAGGTAACTTTCCTGCGAAATTACCTGCGGAATTTATATTTTTGTTAGATATTTTGTTTAAAATATACATTTCGCAGGAAAATCCGCAAGTATACCTGCGGAATTTTCTGCCAATGCTGGATCCGCAGGAAACTTCTTTTATTTAGGAAAATTCCGCAGGTATACCTGCGGAATGTTTTCCGCAGGAAATTCCGCAGGTAATACGTGTATTTCTAGTAGTGTAAGTTTTCTTTTTCCTTGTTGTTTTATTCCCTTGAATTCTTCTTATGATTATATCTCGTTATTTTAGTTTTCCTCTAATAAGCTTTTTATTTTTTGTTTGCTGAACAAGGATGGGAGGATATTGCAATCAAGCAAGATCAGTCTGATGAGAACCAATCATTGGTGTTACAGTTTGTCCCATTAAATTGTTATATGATGTGTGTCTTTATAATTGTGGATCCCAAGTTATAAGTATATATAATGAAAATAGTTTTTAATCTTTGATCAGAAATATAGTTGATATTCTTATATTAGAATTCATTATCAAATTTTATATTTTCTTTGGTATTGTAACTTGTGATGCTGTTTGTCGCTACCGCGAAAATTAACAGAGTCGCCACTAGCATATTTATCCTGAAAAGGAAGGGAATGTCAGCAAACCACAAAACAAAACAACGGTCTCACGACCAGAGAAAAGGGTAAGGGAGTCGGTTACGCGAGGGGAATGTGTTATCACCCCCTCGCGCCCATCGTACTCGATGGTATCTACGCCTGTGTCTAAAACTATGGGTGTGTAAGCAAATATACTCTAATCTGGACTAAAATGAATGCAGAATGTAGGGAAAAGAAAGAGTTATACTCGCACAGGCCCTACTCCGCTGCCTATGTATCCTTTTTGAGGAATCAGAGGTACCATAGCTCAGCTAACTACTTTCTGTTTGTTTTGTGTTTTTTAGGTGAACGAGTTACATTCACACTCCGCTGCTCGACCTTTGGAGACTTATACTGGGAATGGAACGGAAATAACAAGCTCTTAAGAAAAGAAAATCAAAGAGTTTGGTTTGTGTTTTAAAAAATGCATGAGGAAAACCTAAACTAAGGGGAAAAGCTTGCTACCTAATGTTATCATACAAAGGGTACATATCTAAGCTAAGCTATCAACCTGCGGGGGAAGAAAGGGGAAGCACACAATAATATCACACAAACGAGCTCCGCTCGTAAACCAAACAAACCAACGGTACTGACCGAGTGGTAGAAAAGCGGTCCCGCCATAGCCAAGGGGAGCAACTCAACCCAAGTCAACCAAGCATTAGACCTCACGAAAATGATCGGGCCATAGACAAGAGGAACGGATCCCTCTCAGCAACCAAGCCGTCACGGATCGTAAAGGAAAACGATGTGTGCGTACACCGAGCATCAACGTCGAGCAACGCGAGCTATAGGAAAGGCGGGGATCCGGCTACATGAACCATTTTCCTGACATACTCGATAACAAGATCTTGTGCTGGTTCAGAAGCGAGCAACGCGTAGCGTGCGCATACCAAACGGACTCGGTGAGACTAGGCGGGGGTTGATTGTTAACCCTTTCCGCGTGCCTTCCATGAGGACTTAACGGAGTGCCATATAGGACTTATTACACCGTGACTCCCTGCCGCAAAGCACAAATATAAACACACCAACAAAAACAGAGCCTCTTTCGAGGGCTTGGCCATATGAATGTCTAGGTCCTACTTCTCATGTTATTGGATGATGCGAGAAAGCGATAAAGTGTGAGAGAAATAAAATGAAACGGAATCAATACCAAACGGATGATGATCCGTAAACTAAAACGAAGCGAAGCAAAGAAACTAGAATCCCGCGAGCGAGCTAGCAAAGCAAAAGCAAATAGTCAGCATATCGATTAGCCATGAAAGCAAGCAAAGGTCGATACGCGCGTCGAGCATAAGCACAATACACCTGCAAGAGGAACAAGCAAACCAAACAAGCAGATATAAAGCAAAAGGATCGTGTCTCCGAGATGAGAACACGATACGAGTGAATAGGATTGTGTCCCGCAAGTGAAACGGAACACACAAGTAATAAGCGCCGATCGGTGACTATCCAAAAGCCTTTCACACTAGCACACAAGTTAGAGATAACAACACACCGCAATCGGAATTGTGTTATTAAATTATAAGCGAAAAGGAACGGGCAAGTAATGTAAACATGAAATGGACAATGAAACATCAAAGAGAAATCAAACATGGATGATCTACAAATTATTGAAGACTAAGCATCTAACAAGATTGTACGCCTCATAAGCTTTCCAACGATATAAAGAACATGCAAATCGGAATTATGAGTGAAAAGTTATGTAAAATAGAAGTTGGAAAAGAAAACACAAAATAACACACAAGAACCGGTTCCCACCTAGGGACAACCCGGTTCCTGGTACTAAAAACCAGAGGCAGAAAACTAGGAACCGGTTCCCACCTAGGGACAACCCGGTTCCTGGTACTAAATCACAGAAGCAAGCATATTTCAAATTACTGGGAACCGGTTCCCACCTAGGGACAACCCGGTTCCTGACACACAAACAAGAGGGCAAAAACGATGCAGGAATCGGTTCCCACCTAGGGACAACCCGGTTCTTGGTACTAAAACACAGAAAACCAGCAATTTTGGATTGAGTGGGAGCCGATTCCTGCCTGGGACAACCCGGTTCCTGGCGTAGCAAAACAAGTTTTTATGCATTTTTAAGGTTCCGAAGCCATTCGCACTTAATCCAAAACCGTTCCAACTCGAAATTAAAGCTAACGAACATTGAATATTCATGCTATACGTAAATTCGCAAATCGAATGAGTCACATGTCAACAATTATGCTAAGTGCGACGCGTCAAGCAATACAAATATTGAGTGGAAGCACAACACATGCATTTATACGAACACGTTGAGTACGGCGCAAACAACACCCATGAATATCAACAATTATGCACACAAAATCATCAACTAATCGCGGATCCAAACATATCACAATTAATCATCAACGAGCAACAATTATATACAATCAACATTAAATCCGACCACAATTCACATAAACACGACTAATTCGAGCAAAAGATGAACAAATTCACCAGTCAATCATCTTCAAACATCCATTAATCAAGAACAAGAGGTAGATCTAGATTCAAATTCACATAATAATCAACAATTAAGCACTTAATTCAAGATCCGAAAGCTTACCGGATGAAGATCTAAATCGAAGCGCAAACACGATACGAACGTGAACACGACACGAACGCGGAAGCGAAATCCAAGGGGAGAGAGAGGGAGGGCGCGCGACTCAATGAGGAGAGAGGAAGAGAAATTCGAACTTTGATCTTGATTCTTCAATCCATGTTCTTGATCTTGGTGAAAATTGATGAGTTTTGATGAAGGTTTTATGTAATTCGTGGTTTTGATCCAAGAGAATTGAGAGAAAGTGTTTTTGATGTTTTGGTGAATTGAAATTGTGAGAGTTCTCCCCTTGATTTGTGAAGAGCAAAATGTTTATATAATGTCAACGCGAAATGTCCAAATTGCCCTCGGTGCGTCTTATTTTGGCTCGTTTTTAAGGAAACTCGGTTCGGCTCTGAATTCCGGAACGAAACCAATGCCACTGTGAAGATGACCAAATTCTTGACTCGACGTCGCAAGAATCGTCTCGATCCGATAAGCGATGAAGAAATTATGCGCGTTTGAATGACGAGAAACGTCGGTTCATCTGGTGCGACTGTGCAGAATTTTGTAAGTACCGCTCAAAGAACTCGATAAAACCCTATCTTCGGCTCAGAATCTGAACGGGCACGTGTGACGAAGAATTGAAGCTAACGAAATTTCTAAGTAAATGCCGCCGGAATGGACTTCATACGATAAAAATCAAAGAAGTTATAAATTTTCGAACTCGGCGCGACATACTCGAAAACACACTTTTTACCGAAACAACGCGACGATCCTTAAAATTCTGGGAGTTTTCCGTGCATAATTGGCCTTCGGTCCGAACATATGAAATCTTGGTAATGATGGTACGGATCTCCAGTTAAATTTTCAAGCGAATCAGACAAGCGGATTGGGATATATGAATTTTCCGAGGCCCGAAACCCTACATTCAGCACCGTTTTTCACTGCGAAATCTCAAGTAATTTGCAAATTTGACGACCTTCCTCCAAGAATTGGCTTCTGAGCCGAACACGAAAGTTGTAGATATCATCGAAACACTCAAATCTGCATGGCAACTTAGCTCATATCACCTTCCAAATAGGACTTGTGAATTTTCTCGTATTTATACTGTTTAAATCATTTTTTCACACCTTATCTTCTTAAACCCCTCAAGAACTCTTTATTATTTTTCTTCAATTTTTGAATGACGAAATAAACGTCATTATTAACTTATAGTTCAAATAAAGAGGGCAAATTTTGGGGTGCAACACTGTTATTTCAAAATAACAGAGATAATTGAAAAATAAGTTTGTAAAAATTTATATTTATTCATTAATCTTATTGAATGAATTTACACTGATCATTGGAAATGAGTTATTGAAGCACTAGAATGAATTTTGAGTAAGTGGACAAAGATAATTGAAAAATAAAAAGATGAGTTTCAAGGACGCCCTCAATGCAGCAAACTAGAGATTTTCAAGTAAATGTCTATTTGCTTGACTTCTTGTGTTACTTTGTTAATTCAACCATGTATGGCACACAAATACCTTACTTAATCAATTTGCCTACAATTTTCTTATGTTTCTTTCTTCAAGTAATTGTAATTTCAAGTGTCAGTCATTTTACAAGATGAATACAATCTAGATAAATACAAGATGAATACAAGTTAAACATTCTATCTTTGCCAGGCTTAAGCTAAAGAGTGTAAGAAATATATTTATTGAAACGCGGGATTTTATTTTAAATAAGTTTTGATCGTACCTAATCAGAAGGGTCGTCAAGGCTTGCTCGGAAGTCGAATCTTTGTGAAGTGAAGGGGGGTGTACCTGCAAGGTGCTCCAATGTCAAAGTGAGAAGACGAGCAAAGGAGTGCAAGTACAAGCTAAAGGTTAGAAGAATTGAATATCTGACCCTCTAGTGAAAGAGGGTATTTATAGCCCCCAGCGCTGGGCCATGATCTCGCTATTGGGCTGGATTTCCAGGCCCAACTAGGAGACTGCCAGGTTTCCTGGGCAGAAATACCGAAGGTGCGTGAGTGCCCTCTGTCCTGGTTAACCGCTCCGAAGTTCAAGGAAGACGCGTTCTTTTAGGGACCACGTGGACTCCTCATTATTCGGGGGGGTGGATATGAAGGAGCCCTGCGAGGAGCAAGGTCCTCGGCATGAGGATGCTCGCGGGGAGCACTTGTGCCGGGCGCCAGGCAGCTCGCGGGGAGCATTATGTCGGGAAAAGGGTAGACGAGCAGGCTTTGCTCTTTATGGGCCATGAGATAGTTTGGGCCCTCAAGGTTAAGTGGGGGCAATTCTCACCCTAAAAGTCGTTTTTGTAGGAATGAGTTATGTCCAACCGCACTTCTTAACACGATATCAGAGCTTCGATTAAAATTCGGTGGACCACCTATCATGGTTTCTGTTATGCTTATAAGTGGGGGTAATTCTCATCCTAAAAGTTGTTCACCTATTATGGTTTCCGCTATGCTTATAAGCGGGGACAATCCTCATCCTAAAAGACGGTTTTACAACGATGAGTTAAGCCCAACTGCACTTCTTAACCATTGCTTTCAGAGAAAAAATTAACTTTTGGTAAAAAGAATTAAATATTTTCTTCTGTTTTTATTGAAAATAGAATATTTTATAAATGAAAAAAATTCTATTCATATTTTTTGCTGAGTAACTAAGTGATCTTTATTCAATGACAAATGGTTAGAGGTTAACCATAGGTAAAAGTGATACTTTTTCTTGTAGTACACAAGTAGAAATGCGTAAAACGGTAGGGGTATCAATAGGGGTGTGTAAAAAAACCGGTTATTTATAATCAAATTGGTATCCAAATTGTTCCACTTTTTAAAACCCAATCCAAATGTTAAAATATAAAACCGGGTATCCATTTCATTATCCAAATATAAATCGGTACCCACATTAATAATGTGGTTTAGTTATTAGGTATCCAAATTTTATTATGTATTAAATTTACATGCTTTGTCTCTTTTATGGTTCACCATATATATATATATATATATATATATATATATATATATATATATATATATATATAGATATGAAAGTTAAATTTTTCATGAAGCAAGATTGAATTGGATTCTCTTTGTTGAGATGATTCTGTAAGAACCATGATTGATTCAATCTTTTGCCTTCTCATTCTATCTTAGATTTCTCTTGTAATACTACATGCTTTTCTAAGATTGAAAAAAACTGACATTAATACTAATACATGGCTTCCATCAACACCATGCAACTTTACAACATTATCTCCAGCTCTTGCAACAGAAGGCATAATTAGTTCCTATAATTAATAAACTTTACGATTAAATAGTGGAAAAGTTTTATTTTAAGTCATGGTGAATAGAGAAAAATGTAGCTTCTTTCTTTAAGTTAAGTTAATTAAAATAAAATTGATTTTAAGTATTGAATTAATTTTAAAAAGTTGGTATTTATTCAAAATGAATAAAATAATTTATGTGAGAAATCGGTTTAAAAAGTTGGTATTAAGTCAAAGGGAATAAAATTGATTTTAAGTAGTGAATTGGTTTTGAGAGAAACCGGTTTAAAACTAGTTTTTTTAAAAATTGGTTTTTTGTGAAAAACCGGTTTAAAACCGAACCAATCCACATGTAAACCGATTTTTAAAAAATAAACCGGTTTTATGAAAACGGGTTTAAAATCCAAACCAAACCATATATATGGTTCAATTTGGTTTGGTTCTTGATCCATGCACACCCCTAGGTATAAAACAAGATTCGGCGCACAATAAAAATCCCCAAAAAATAGAACGGGTGTTGCGAACTTAATTATGGCTGAGGTCTAAAATTTTGTCCTACCCAACAATAAATTACTGAAGGATTGAACCTTTCAAACTTAAAATTGAAATTTCTTATATTAATGCTTACGGCTGCATACAAATATATTAGAGGATGTTGCCATAAAATTTTATGTTCGGGCAAAATTAACATGTAGTCTGAACACATCCGTTTAGCGAATTTTTTTTTTGAATAACCATATTTTTAAAAAAAATTCCAAAAATAACTAGGTTTTCAAAAAAATTACACAAATGTCACTTTTTAGCAAAATATTACACGTTGTCGCCAGGGGGGGTGGCGACAACAATGGGCTAGAGGTGTATTCGCCAGGCCCAATGGCGCCTATGTGTATTTTTTTAGGTGTTGTCGCCACCCCCCCTGGCGACAACACCCCCCCTTATTTTTTTTTTCTTTTTTTTTTGTAATTTTTTTTCTTTAACATAATTTCTCTTAAATTTTTTCAGTATTTTTTTTAATAACTACAATTTTTTAATATTATTTTTTAGTATTTTTTTTAGTAAATACATTCATTTTTTTAGTAAATACATTCATTAATAACTACAATTTTTTAACATAATTTCTCTTAACTACATTCATTTTAATAAATACAATTTTTCAATAATTTTTTTATATTGTTTTTTTTATCTATCTTGTTAAAATTATTTTTGGAAGTTGGTGGTGGATTCATTATTTTGAAAGTTGGACATTCGTTAAAATAATTATATATTAAAATACAATAACGATACATTGACGATACAAATACATTAAAATTAAAGACATTTCAAAATACATTAACGATACAAATACATTATAATTAAAAACATTACAAAATACATTCACGATACAAATAAAAATCTTATTGCGCGCCACGTGGACCATGGTACGATCCACATTGAGGTTGCCGAATGGGTCGTGTAGACGGGTCACGAGTTGGTAATGCCCCCTATTTCCGCGACGACGCCCCCCTCTATTTGGTTCGTCTTGTGCCATAGTCGACGGTCCCTGAATGAAACCTGGGTCTTCAACATCTTGACCTATAGAATTCCCTCCATAGGATAGGCGGGTGCCCGCGGCGCTGTCGAAGCTGTGTCTAGGCGGGTTAAAATTTCTCCTAGTGGGTGCGGCCTGGAAGTTTTGGAAGTTGGTGGTGGATCCGGTTTGGTTAAAATACAATGGTTGTGGCGGTGTGTTGAAGTCAAATTGTTGGCTGGGGTACTGTGATGTGTGTTGGTCGAATGTGGTGTATTGCGGGTATTCTTCTTCTATGCCCATGTCGGGGGTCATTGGTGGTGATCTTGAAGAGCCCCCCGCATGGAATTCCTGGAAATATGATCTAGAAGAGCTCCCTGCATGGAATTCTTGATTTTGTGGTTGAGTTTGGGATGGAAAAAACTGGTGGAGTTGTTGGGAATGTTGTTGGTAAAAAGGTGTTTGTGGTTGCATTGGTTGTTGGTGGTAACTTTGTTGTTGTTGTTGTTGGTGTTGTTGTGGGTAATGTTGTTGTTGGTAATTTGGTGGTGGTTGTTGTTGTTGTTGGTAATTTGGTGGCGGTGGTTGTTGTTGTTGTTGGTGGTAATTTGGTGGTGGTTGTTGTTGTCCTCCAAAATATGGAGGTTGTGCTCGCGGGTCAGCTAAATAGAAAGGGGCAGACACAATCATTTCAGGATTTGTGACAGATCTGTACCAGTTTACATAGTCAACAGTTGGCTTCATTTCTCCCGGCACCACAGGAAATTCTAGAATCGTTTTTGATCGACGAGCCCATATTTTACGCTGATCTATAGCAAACGACTTGTAATTTTCAACGTACCACTGTTCGCTAACCTTCGCAAGATGCCAACGTCCCAAACAGTCAGGCTCAGGTGGGTCAGGGATACCTTGATGCATGCCGAATTTGAGTTTGACACGGTCACTCGGGTGCATCTCCACAGTGGTGAACCGTATGATGGGTGATTTTGCTGTCCAAATAGCCGCCTCGTCAAGGTCGGGTACGTGGTCCAATTCCAAGTAAGGACGCCAAATAAACTGCAACGCAAATAATATTAATTTCAGAATATAGAAGATAGTTATTTTTAAAAATATATTTAGAAAATGGACATTTTTAGAGGTATTACTTCTTGGGGTCCTAGTCGATCTAATATCTGGCGGTAGAAAATGATTTTGGAATCAGGCGTTTTGGACCAATCCATTCCGAGTGCATTGAACCTAAACACATTAAAAGATATAAATCAATATAGTTACAAATAATAATAGAATAAAAAGCAATAATTAAAATAAGATCCAAAAGTTACCTTGAAGCGTAAGGGAAGGCGTAACTGTTTGGATTTGCAGGGGCCAATACCGGCATCCTCCACCATGCCCATGCTTGTAGCAAGAATGCACATCCACTAAATGTACAACTATCCTTTTTTGCACATTTGCACAAGGAACTATATAGGTATGCCAACACAGCCGAACCCCAACTATATGTCTTTATTGCATCAATGTCCCCAAGTAAACACAAGTACATAAAATTAACACTATTTCCCGTGCCTTCGGGAAATAGAAACCTACCAAACAACAACATAATATACATCCTAGTTTTCTGCAGTATAGTTTCTTCGTCAGAAAACTGATCCAATTGAAGCCCAGCATAAGCTAGCTGAAGGCCAGCAAGCTTTATACCTTGGCCCCTACCCCTTTGTTGCCCCTCACCCTCTATTAAATCCACACCCAACAATTCGACGCATAGGGCGTTTGGTTGTTGGACATTTCCATACACTGCCTTTCCATTTGTTTTGAGACCCAACAACATGTACACGTCCTCTAGAGTGACGGTACATTCACCCATTGGAAGGTGAAAAGTATGAGTCTCAGGCCTCCAACGCTCACACAATGCTAATATAAACTTCATATCAACTGAGGTATGTGTTAAGTTCATTACCTCACCAAATCCCGCACGTTTAACGTAGTCCACAATCAAAGGGTCAGGAGCATTCATCTTACCAGCACGGGTCCTAAATCTCGTGACATCCTATAAAAAAAACATTACCCATAAGTATTTGAAATTAGTAAATTTAAGTAAAAAAAATTAAGTGTTTACTCAAACTTACATAAGTGGCAATGTTTGCAATGGTGCCTCGAAGCTCTTGACCCATAGTTAGGAGAGACATGTTTGTTGATGATGAAACACAAAGTTGCTCTGATGATAAGTTGCTCTGTTGAAAGTATAAGAGGTGATGAAGAAAATGAACAAGTTTGGGAACATATTTATAGCCAAAATGCATAGGTTATTACGAGATTCCCTGCAGTGTCTTGTCCCGTCAAGTCTGTGGTGGGGACGAGATTCCTTGCAGTGTCTTGTCCCGTCATGTCTGTGGTGGGGACGAGATTCCCTTCAGTGTCTTGTCCCGTCAAGTCTGTGGTGGGGACGAGATTCCCTGCAGTGTCTTGTCCCGTCATGTCTGTGGTGGGGACGAGATTCCCTGCATTGTCTTGTCCCGTCATGTCTGTGGTGGGGACGAGACTCCCTGCAGTGTCTTGTCTTGTCATGTCTGTGGTGGGGGGACTAGATTGCTATAGAGGCATGCATTCTTGTCATGCTAAATTATGTTAAACCATTGCATGCACCGATTTATCATATACTTTTATTTTTTATTTAGATGTTTTTATTTTTATTTTAATTCATTTAACACATATACTTATTTGAATCTTGTGCAGAATTAGTGCTTCATTAACCTCTCCACTGTGTGTCCAAAACATTAGATCCACGTCCACATCGTCTTTCACACGGTCCCAATAATACATGTAGGTGCCTTCTGGATTATTATCCGTCAACGTAATGTATGGACAACAGTAATCTATCTGTTTAACTTTTCTGGTCGGACCATCTAGTTGACGAAACCCAGTGTTGATGGCTCTAATAATTCTCTGGAAATTCCAATGGGGGTTAAGGCAGACACGCATGTGACTACCTTCCTCAAAAAAAACGACAGCCCAAACTGAGTTCATTTTTAGTGTTTGCAGTAAGAATGAAGAAAGAGTTGGTACTTCAACTCCACACACACACACCTTTATTTATAGTGGGTGAAATACCGCGGAAAATAATTTTGCTAATTATTAATAACTTAAATACTAATTGGAAACTTTGTAATGTTAAAAAAACATTTCATTAATATATGCTCAGAGCATTTAATTGGACGGTACAGAAGTAGCTGAAATGATAAAGAAACTGCAACATCTAGGATATTACAACGGTTAGGACAATGTCTTCTCTGTCCTCCATCATTCGAGTGCATTGAATGTCGTCCTCCATTGTCTCCCACCAACGCTGTCTTTCAAGAAAAGCACATCCCCTTGTTCTAAGTCTCTTGATAGATCTGATTTGTTCGCCTTGACTCCACTCTCCCTCCAAAAACCTGAGAAGAGTTCTCTTAAGCTGGTCCATGGATTGAATGTTCCAAAACATTACCTGCATGGGAGGTTTGACGGCAGAGAAAATAACGTATCCGTTCCTTCGAACAATGGGAGGTTGATAGTCCAAACGCCTTACAGGTGGTGGAGGCTCAGTAGTCCGGTGCGTGCTATCTGGCCTTATTCGAGATCTCATTTTTTCGTGTGTGTACTGATGCACACAAAAAACCCTAATTTATAGAGGGACAATTAGGGTTTCATTTACAAGGGAAAAACATAAACAATAATTTTGAAGAATAAAAATTAGGGCCCCACATGGTCCCCATCTGTTTTCTGTCCTTCGCATGCGTCCGAAACGAGTTCCTGTACCCTAGCATGCGCCTGTAATGATTCCTGAAGCGATTCCTGATAGATTCCTGCAACGATTCCCCCTATCTTCATGCATGCAGCCCTATCTTTCGTGGCATGCATTAGTCATGTCAAAGTTACTATCTTGTGCAGAATTATTGCTTCATTTCTTGCATGCATTACCCTTGTGTAAGAGGTGGGGACGAGATTATCTTGTGGCATGCATTAGTCATGTCAAAGTTACTATCTTGTGCAGAATTATTGCTTCATTTCTTGCATGCATTACCCTTGTGTAAGATTTCTTGCATGATATATAGGAACTACTTCACATACTATTTTTTACAACCATCACAACTCTCCCAAACATTTCTTCCTTTTACAACACAACACAATTCTCACATTTCTTCTTTCACAAACACATATCAAAATTATGGCATCCACCTCGCAGTTCAAAGTTCGTGTTCATATGAATGGTGAGACATACCACTGCGACACAAACGGTTTTCTATTTAGAAACACAAACTCAACACGTTTTGCTCTAAATAGACAATCAGATTTCTCTTATCTAAAAAGGAAAATCGAATCCAAAATAAGAGAACAAGTGTCTCAGATATTTTACCGACAACCCCTTCTTCAACCTAACAACTCAGTCATATTTTGTCAATCACAGATAACAACTGACTTAGAGGTTCAAAACATGTTCCTCACCCATGAGCATTTTGGTTATGATTATCTGGAACTGTACATAGTGGCTGAACAAAATGCTCCTTCGCAAAATATTCAGTCACAAGTTATTGATCCTGTTGTTGATGACGAACAACAACCCGAGCATGTCATTGACGAAGAAACTGATATAGAAGATGTTGTTGATGAGTTGGTGAATCGTGAATCCGAAGATGAAGGTGACGAAGAAGTTCCAGTACCGGATCGAGTACCGGATCGAGTACCGGATACACATGCATATTCACCTCCGGCACATTTCACAACGCTTAATTTAGGAGAGGACGAGCCATCGTCCGATATGTTCTACAATCCATATATGAGGTCAAGCGAGGAGTTAAAAGAGGGTGACACGTTTCGTTCGAAGGATGATTGTCTGTTGGCTATAAAAAATTGGCACTTAGCAAATTGTGTTGATTTTAAAGCCGATCGATCAAATCCAGAGAGAGTCACTATTGCATGCAAAAACCCGGAATGTGGATACATGCTGAAGGCATCATTCAGAAAGAAGTTTAACGCGTGGGTGATACGTTCGATATCTCAAGCCCACACCTGCGTCACCACTAACATGGCGCAAGATCATCGAAAACTCAGTCATGACATGATATGTCATACCATCATTCCTCTGGTCGAAACTGACCCATCCCTGAAGGTGAAGACAATTATTTCTCATTGCGTTTCTGTGTTCAAATACAGACCTTCGTACAGAAAGGCTTGGTTGGCGAAACAGAAAGCAATTGAAAGAGTCTACGGCAACTGGGAGGAATCGTACCAACAACTTCCTCGCTACCTGGCTGCACTGCAATTGTATTCACCTGGGACTGTTAGTATATTGGAGACACTGCCGGCACAGTCCCAGGACGGAACCCCTCTCGAAGGTAATGGAATCTTCCATAGACTATTCTGGGCGTTTCGACCATGCATCGTCGGTTTTGGTTTTTGCAAGCCGATTATTCAAATTGATGGAACGTGGCTGTATGGGAAATACAAGGGAACTTTGTTGATGGCGGTCGCGCAGGATGGAAATAGCAACATTTTTCCAATAGCCTTTGCTTTGGTAGAAGGGGAAACAGCTGCTGCTTGGAGTTTCTTTCTGAAGAATCTCCGAGCTAGAGTCGCTCCACAACCTAATCTTTGTTTGATTTCTAACAGGCACGCTTCTATTGACAGCGCATACAACAATCCGGCAAATGGTTGGCACAACCCTCCCTCTAAGCATGTCTACTGTATTAGGCATATAGCACAGAATTTTATGAGAGAGATCAAGGATAAATTTTTGAAGAACCACTTGGTGAACGCGGGGTATGCCTTAAACCAACCTGGATTTCAATACTACCGCCGAGAAATAGCGTTGACAAATCCAGATGCAGGGAGGTGGATTGACAGCATTGACAGAGCGAGATGGACTAGGTCATACGACGATGGGGCTAGGTGGGGTCACATGACTACAAATCTTGTGGAATCAATGAACGGGGTTTTCAAAGGCATTCGAAACCTACCTGTAACTGCCTTGGTTAGTGCTACGTATTTTCGGATGGCAACTCTGTTCGCCACAAGAGGTAAGCGGTGGAATTCAGTGTTACAAACACAACAGGTCTACAGCGATGTGTGTATGAAATATATACAACAGGAATCTGCCAAGGGTAACACTCACCGAGTGACCGAGTTCGACCGTCATGGCCACACCTTCAGTGTAAAGGAAACAATTGACCACAACCAGGGACTTCCACGACAACAGTATCGCGTCAATATCCCAGATCGTTGGTGCGACTGTGGCCAATTTCAAGCATATCGCATGCCTTGCTCCCATGTCCTTGCAGCATGTTCACATACTCACTTTGATGCATTGTCTTTGGTATCAGAAATTTACAAGGTATCAACGTTGCTCAACGTATACGACAATTAATTTCCGGTGGTAGCAATGGAAGCATATTGTCCTGTGTACGAGGGGGAAACAGTTTGGCATAACGATTTAATGCGTCGGAATAAAAGCGGTCGACCAAACAGCAGGCGTATTAGAACCGAGATGGACGTAACTGAAAAAATGCAGAGGAAGTGTAGTATATGTCGTGAGGTAGGACATAATAGGACCAAATGTCCCAATCGTGGATCTAGCTCCACAACATAGTTTTTAGTTTCGATGATATTTGTAATTTACTTTTTCAATGGAATGAACTTTTTTCATAGATTTTATGGGTTACAACAACACAGAAAACATTACCAAAAAAATAATGGATTCATGATACATATTGAAAGGAATTACCAAATATTACCATGGAAAAAATATTTGGAACCAATAAAATTTACAAACATTTACGAGAAAATAGTACCGAAAACATTAATATTGAAAGTAATTAAAGCAAAAGGGATCCACCATCTTGGACTGGGTCTGCATGCATCCTGACTGGGTCACTATGCACATCTGGTCTTTTCATAAACACTGTAAAACTCAGTCCTGAACATAACTAAAGAATGCAGACTTTTTTCACTGGCTCTCTTAATTGAGTTGAATTCTTAAATAAAAAATTAATTCTTGCACTACTCTATCTGTATTCCCAACTACATTTTGTCCTCTAACATTCAAAGCAAGCAAAATAAAAACGAAAATAAATACAACCTCTCTGCATTCTCAATCCCCATTCAAAACGAAACCCTCCCCCACTCTTTCTATCGCCGGCCATTCAAATCTGTCTCTACATTTTTGTATTCACTTCCTACTGGTATGTTTTTTTCCACTGCAATTTGTTATTGTTTTCTTCTTATTGCTTCTATTTTTTTAATCAGTTTCTGCTGCTTCATATTATTTCCAATGATTTTATCCCTTAATTGTATTTTTTTTACTTGCAAACTAGGAGTTTGAAAATAACTTTCCAGCCCAACGTGAATATAGTTTGAAAATACATATTTGAGAATTAGATTAATATTTTTGGAGATCTTAATTTAAGTAGAAATGATTGAGGTTAGTCGGTCACTACAAATTATCAAGAAAAAAAATTAAAATTAAAATTAAATATCAAATATCAATCTTCAAATATCAACAAAATATTACCATGGAAAAAATATTTGGAACCAATAAAATTTACAAACATTTAAGAGAAAATAGTACCGAAAACATTAATATTGAAAGTAAAAAATTACCGAAAATATAATACCATGGAAAAAAATTATTTAAAAAATCCATGTTGAAATAATATTTGAAAAATATAACATAAAAAAAATTTAGAATAAATTATGTTAAAGAAAAAAAATTACAAAAAAAAAAGAAAAAAAAAATAAGGGGGGGGTGTTGTCGCCGGGGGGTGGCGACAACACCTAAAAAATACACGTAGGCGCCAGGCCCACTGGCGAACACTCTTCTGGCCCATTGTTGTCGCCACACCCCCTGGCGACAACGTGTATTTTTTTGCTGAAAAGTGACATTTGTGTAATTTTTTTGAAAACCTAGTTATTTTTGGAATTTTTTTAAAAAATATGGTTATTCAAAAAAAAAAATCCCGTTTAGCTACCCCTAAAAAGAGGTTTAAACTTTGGTTTTCGTTTCTGATTATTTCTATTTTAAATAAGTATTTCATTTTCAAAAAAAAATTATTAAAGTAAACGGTAGATAAAGAAGAATTTCAAGTAACAAAATAAAATCATTTCCATAAAGAGAACTATCCTGTCCTATACAATACAAATTGAATCGAAATGGCTAAGATAGTTCTATGGGTGTTTAAGAGAGAGAAGACGCTAAACCAACAACAAAATCACTTAATTTTCTAAAGACAATGAAAATAGAATAAAGAAACATAGGTGCTAAGTCTTAGTCATCTCCAAAGAGAAAGGCAAATAATTGGGTCCTCAAATATTTACACACTTTACGAATTTGTAAATCGGGATGATTAGTGTTGCTCATAAGAAATTCCATTACAGTTGCACGAAGATCAAGGGAATCAAGCACAGTGAAAACTGCTTTTGATTTAGAAGAATCATATGGAATACTAATCGTATTGCTTGGATCCCACCTAACTAAATTTTGCATTTCACGAATACGACTGCTCATAAAACTCTTGTAAGAACTGTCTTCACTATGGCTAAAACCTAGGTTGAAAAGAAGAAGGATACAATAGCCAAAGACTACAAGGATGGAAGGCCAACCCAATTGAGGTACTAATAGTTCGTGTTCATTAGCCTGCGATGGCAAACTAATGAAGCGTGGGGTGACACATATTTCGTTCAGTGCTGCCACCACGGAGTTTCTAAATGCAGGAACTACTGAGCATAGCATAGATCCAATATAAGTGCAAAACTCTTTGTTACTGAGAGAAGGAATCCTGGCAGAATAGTAAGCCATGCGGAAAGCAGTTCCAGTGCAATCGCCATTAACATCTGGTATGTAGAAATTGCATTCGGTCATGTTTCCAATCACATTGATTTCAAATTCAGTGTGACTGTAAAGAGATGCAGGGACAATGCTGAGGTTTTGAAACAATGTATTTGCTTCATCTGCTTTGGTACCATTGTCGTCATCAGTGGAGTTCTTCATTTTCGGATAGATTGGGAAAATGAAAGTGTTTTGGTTTTGTTTTAAAATGGACTAATTGGGCTTCTTTATAAAGAGTATTTGGAATATATAGAGACTCATATTAAATTGAATTAACTGTTTAATTTGCATTGGAAAGGATTTTAAATATTGGGACTAGCTAGGAGTAGTAAATAAGAACGATACATATACCAAAAGAAATTAAGAAAATAAAAACGATACATATACCAAAAGAAATTAAGAAAATAAAAACGATAGTACAAATCATATTTTATACTTGTAAATTCGAATTTCAATTTCCTATTGCAAATGGTATGGAGGGGAAGGAAAACACAGATTTGAAAGGAAAAAAATTGGTATATTTGAGTGGTGAAAGTTTTAGAAATTTTTTTTTCCATAAGTTCTTTAAATTTAATTTACATTATTATAATAATATAAAAAAATTCTAACGAGTGCTTCAAATGTACTCTTTAAGTGCTTGAAATTGTAAGTTTTTTTAATATGTGTATTCAATGTATTAAAAATTGAAATAATTAATTTATTTAAAAAATATTTGTATTTGATATCCTAAAAAATTGCCTTTAGACACTTGTTAGCATGACTGAACAAAGTATTTATATATCACTTTATAAAAAAGTATTCTTAAAAGAATTTTAAAATTGTTTATTTTTTGGTATACTATTTTCTTTTCTTAATTAGTTAGTTGGAGAATGCTAGGGTGTCTAGGCGTCGTGTCTGATGTTGATAGGTGTTTTAATGATCGTGGGTTACAATGTAAGTTTAAGAAGAATAATGTCAATGAATTTATCTATTGTAAATTCTTAAATTTTGTGACACTTCAAGAAATTAGGCTTAGTGGGAGATCTCAGTCTCGCTTGTGTATTGTCTACGGGAGTGTGGAATGTGGAATGTTTGGGCTTTATGGATTTTATCTTCAAAATGTATCTTATTGATCTTCCCTTTTAGATAAGAACTTCATTTGTTTTTAACCTAATGGAGGTTGTGAGTATGCTTAATGTGATTCTTATGTTGGATGGTTAATGAGAGAATGGATGTGGATTCCCATTGAACCCTAGATATAAAAAAAAATTTATCAATGCTCGATCATTCATATATATATATATATATATATATATATATATATATATATATATATATATATATATATATATATATATATATATATATATATATATATATATATATATATATATATATAGAGGAGAGATCAAATTACACTCGAAGAGTTACATCACGAGTTACACTCGTTCAATAACTACATCTCGAAATAATATTTTTTAAATTCAACCGTTGGATTGAAACATAATATCATATAGATCATACCTATAAAGTTTGAGCTTAATCTATAATGATTTACTATATCATCAAGATATCCAAAGATTAGTGTCAAAATGAGCTTTCATATAACGTTAATTTTGATGTTATTCAATGACATAGTAAACCATTATAGATTAAGCTCAAACTTTATAGGAATGATCTATATGATATTATGTTTCAATCCAACGGTTGAATTTAAAAAATATTATTTCGAGATGTAGTTATTGAACGAGTGTTACTCGTGGTGTAACTCTTCGGGTGTAATTTGATCCCTCCTCATATATATATATATATATATATATATATATATATATATATATATATATATATATATATATATATATTGCAATCAGTTGTGGGACGGGACCATAAATCATATAAAGATGAGAATGTTTTACAGAAAACAAAGTTTTGAAACAGACAAATATGTACAAAGGATGGGGCTTATACTCAAGGAGATACCCATAAGATTTATTGAAAGAAAAATGATTTGAAAAAGAAAGGAGAAGGGATTTTGTTGAAGAAAAACCCTAATTGATTGATCGATCGATATTAAAAAAAATAGTTTGATTCAAAGTGTAAAGATAATTAAATCAAAGTGAACATGGTATGTACATCAAACATTGTTTAAAAACAAAAATATTTAATCACCATGGAGGTTTAAAAATGATTAGATGAGAAAAGAAATCAAAAACTATGGTTTTTATAAGTATTAAAATACTTAAAAATATGTCATTTTCAACTAATTAAAAATACATCAAATAAATATATTTTTGTATTTTTTTTAGATATTCATAAAATATATACATTAAATGAGGAGTGTGCAAAAAATCAATTGAAAATAATTAATTTTGATGATGAACAAGATGGTATCGAGTTTTTTCAAAAAGGATGCAAGAATCATAGAGTTAGAGTCTTAGTTACTTACCTCTGAAACTGAGATCGAAAGTTGTGATTGATAGCTTTGAGAAGTGTTTTACTGATTGGAATAGCTTCCTGGGAACTCAAGGATGCTAAAGGACTGTTTACTTCACCTTGAATCACTCTGAATTGTTATGCTCGATTCCTCTTGCAAGAGCTTGAAGTGAAAATAATGGATCGTGATTCAGCTGCTAGAAGTGATGTGAGCACCTGGAT
>NC_081183.1:138145025-138161070 GCF_029867415.1 Vicia villosa
TCCCTTCCCTTCCCCCCCCTTCCTGTCCCCCCCTTCTCTGACGTGAGCTGATCGATGATCCAGGAAGCAGGAGGGATATGATGAGAAAGTGACGATTGTGTCACTTGTCGATCGAGTACTTCAAGTAACTCATCCTTCCTTCTTAGGATGTTTTGAATCTCAACATTTTCCGTGTTGACAATTCGATACTTGTTCCTCCAAGCATTCCTTTCTTGGCATACCTTGTTTAATGCCGCTTGCAGTTTTTCAACATCGGTGGAGAAAAGGTAAATTGGTTCCCTTAGGGGAATAGGTTCTTGACGTTGATATGGCATCCTGAGCTTGAATGCTCTGACGCGTACCCACTGAAGGTAAGGATCCAGGGAGATGTAAAGATGTTTTCCTAACAATCTTCTCCCTTTGCTGTGAACAAGACGCCAGGCTTGGACAATTTCCTTCTTCAGCATGTTGCCATGATCGTCGATGTTCTTGAAGAACAGACCCTCCAATTGGATGTTACTTGGAATGTTTTTCATGGGATAGCCGTATTGACGACGGGCTAAAGCTGGATTGTAACTGATTCCTCCCTTAGTTCCAATAAGGGGTATGTTGGGGAAACTTCCGCAACTGAAAATGATCTTGGTTTCGTCGTTGTCAGGACTACACCAATCAATGTCTGTATGAGTGAGAGACATGATTTTCTGTGGCCAGTAAAGGCCATCCCTCATGTTCCAGAAAGTGCTAGACTTTGGCAGGTGTGAAACGAACCATTCGTATAACAACGGTACGCAGCATGTGATTAATCCTCCTCGCTGCAGGTTTCTTGAATGCACAGAGTGATAAGCATCCGCAAGCAAGGTTGGAACTGGATTTCCAATTAAGAAGATCTTAATTGTATTGATGTCGACGAAATCGTTAATGTTAGGGAACAAAAACAATCCGTAGATAAGCAAAGCCAAGACTTCCTCAAAAGCGCTCATATCTTGGATGCTGACGAAGTACCGAGCTTGATCAAACAGGAATTTGGAGGGCAATCCTTGAATTCCTCCTCTACTCACCATATGAGTTCTGATGTCGACTACGTTCAAAGGAGTAGTTGCAGCAATGATAATGTCGTCAGGATTCTTTTCCAAACCGGAGTACGGATCTTGCGCGTACACGGGTATTCCAATCAGACGAGAGTACTCCTCTAACGTAGGCATGAGCTGATAATCTGGAAAGGTGAAGCAGTGATACGTTGGATCGTAAAACTGTACCAAGGTGGGAAGGATCCCATCCACCATGTTGGTATTGAGCAAAGGCAGAAGTTTTCCATACTTCTCCTTGAAAGCCTGGGGGTTGACCACCAGTTTTCCGAGCTTTCCCAGTTCCTCGACCTGGGGAATCTTGAAGGTGTATTTCCTAGCTCTCTTTCTCCCATAATCCATGGTATAGATACTTAAGTCCTTTCTCCGTTTCTCTCTTTCTCTGAAGTTCAAAACGTTCGTTATTTAGTTTCCTTGAAAAACGACTCGAAAAAGACTTCTTTTTTTTTGTTTTTAGTTGTTTATTAATGAATGATGCATGAATGCATGAATGCACACACAAGAGTTTTAAACAAACATGGCGTTGAAGGGTATAGTGGTCATGAAGTCCAAACGCAATCTCCGCCCCAATGGTAAACTAAGGTTAAGGATTTTTGTACCTGTAGAACGGGTTCTAGGGGTCTCAGAGTTTTTGCTCAACCTTAAAGATACGTTGATTGGTATCTATAAGAGAGTTTTCTCTGAGTGTAGTATCTGCGTGACAATTACTTCCGTAATCACCGCTCTACGTCCTAAAAAAAAGCTTTAAGTGGGGTTAATGTGTTTCTAGGTCCTCCTGGTACAAATCAGTCTCGGAATGCAGTGGCGCAGTTAATCACAACCAGCCAGGCAAATCCCAAGAGTAGACTTGGAAACCAAGATTAGAGGGCCTTCACCGGGAAGACATCCTCCATCCTATCTTATGTTGCACTCAAATCCGGGTATAGGATTTCTCACCACAAGGGGGAATCAAGCCCTTTCCCGATACAGAATAAACAAAATAAACAAATATATATGCAACAAACACATGATATGACACAGAGGTTAGGCAGGACCTCTCTTGTTTGAGGGGGAATTTGGCATCCCTAATTCCTCATTGGGGCTGGACCAGCAACAGGTCAACCATTGGTTTGGATGAAAAACCAAGGTTTTTAACACTTATATCCCCAGCAGAGTCGCCATTTTTCTGTGGTGGTCGTTTTCTTTTACCTCCCCGTTTCACTTGGGAGGACGGCACGCTAAACCCTTCACGCGAAATTTGGAAGGAGAATGCGCCCGTGGTGGGATGAATTTTATTTCAGTTCTTCCTACGATATCACACGAACTTTCTTATTGGTCCTACAAGTAGGAAAGGGAAAAAAAGATCTCAACTAAACCCTAAGAGTTTGCTAAGTGTGGGGATTTCACCTAGACTAGAAATTCTGGAGTCCGGGGGGTCGGTTATACATAGGGAAGTTTTTAAACACCCTACATATCTGTAGTACTCTACAGGAACCTTCTCTGTGTCATTGTGTTTGTGTTTATTGCTAATGATTGGGAAAGTTTCTCCTTTGTATTAGGAGAAGGAATTGAATTGATTTTAAAAGACAGACAGACAGACAAACTGACTATTTTTGGTATTTTATTAGCTCGCTGAGATTCCTTGTGAACCTCATGCCTACATATCCCTAGTGGAAGTCAGAGCTTAATGTAGTTCGGGGAACTAACTAGGGAAATTAATTGTTTTTTGTGCCTTGCTTGAAGCTCAAGGTTGAAGCTTGGAATTAAATCTCTGTTTACAGTAAAGAGACATGAAATCATCTCTACAGAGAGGTATTTGTACTATTCTACCACAAACATTTAAAGGAGTGACAGAATAACTGAATTCATTTCATTCAAGAGGGGGACCTTACTTGTGTATGTGCAAGTATACCAGTCAAATGCCTCTTAAATGAAAGAAAGATGCTCATCCAAATTAGGGAAAGTTACCACATGTCTGGGTTTTACTGCCAGCTCATGCCTTTCAAAATCCTAAATGGGAGACTTGATTAAAATTGAAATTGAAATGTAATGTTTGTTTGAATGTGGTAGAGTAGTAAAAATATCTCTCTATAGAGATAAGCTATGTCTATCTACTGTATAAAAGATTTGACTTTAGCTGGCTTGTATGAGGCCCAAGCTTGAGGCTTTTTTTGATTGATTAATTAATTATTGACTCTGGGAGATGACTCCACTGGGGATTAATTACATGATATTTTTGTGTTCTGTACAAAGCCCAGAATTGAGGCTGACTCTACTTAGGGAGACTCTATTTGTGTGCCTTGTACAAAGCCCAAGGTTGTGGCTGACTGTTGAGGATAATTGAATGAATGACTCTATTTTACGTGCCTTGTACAAAGCCCAAGGTTGTGGCTGACTCTAGCTAGGAAAAACAGTATTTTCTGCCTTGTACAAAGCCCAAGGTTGTGGCGGACTCTTAAATGAATTAAGTATGGATGACTATATGGGGAAAAGATCCTAGGTATTAGGAATCTTTGACACATGAAAAATATGGTTTATCTGCCTTGTACAAAGCCCAAGGTTGTGGCTACTGAGTGATGAAGAACTCACTGGGGAGACTCTATTATCTGCCTTGTACAATGCCCAAGGTTGAGGCTGACTCTTGACAGGGGAGTTTTATTGTTTGGTGCCTTGTATGAAGCCCAAGGTTGAGGCTAACTATTTTTGTTGGTTTTGACTCTACTGAGGAGGTTTTATTTATTAAAAGACTGTTTTTCTTTGGAAGCTAACCCTTTCCAGGGATTTTGACTCAGCTGGAAAATTTGTCTGTTAAAAGACTGACTTTATCATGTTTTTTTTTTTGAGGCTGACCCTTTCCAGGGGTTTTGACTCTTTTGGGGAAATTATCTCCTAAGAGAAATGAATCTTTATTTTTTGACATTTTTTATTAATTGACTTTGGAGGCTAACCCTTTCCAGGGGTTTTGTGATTGAAATGGATTGATTTTAATTGACTTTGGAGGCTAACCCTTTCCAGGGGTTTGACATTTTTTAGACAGATGTTGGAGGCTAACCCTTTCCAGGGGTTTGACATTTTTTAGACAGATGTTGGAGGCTAACCCTTTCCAGGGGTTTTTTGAAAATGAATGGCAGAAAGATTATCTAATGGAGACTTCTTGTTTAAAGCCCAAGATGAAGGCTGACACATGCTAAGGAGGAAATAAACATAGATCCTAGACTCTGCTAAGGAAGATTGATGAAGATAAGGGTGACAGAGACTGTCCATGTCTCTCATTCCAAAAGGTGTACTCAATGCAAAATTGAGACAAACTTAGCTTGTTTAAAGTCTGGTTTAAATTGGAAGAAACTCACCAGGGTAGGCTAAAAGGTGACTAAAGACCTGTTCCTATGTTTATAAGAAACCTGATGGGTCCTTGTATACAAGCTCAAGAGGAAGCTGGAAATGCTTTTAAGAAGCCTGTGGGTCCTTGTACAAAGCCCAAGAGGAGGCTAATCGAGGGTCCTTGTTATAGCACAAGAGAAAGCTATGTAGTTTTGAACTTATTTTGGCTGTAAGCAAATGGGTAAGAGGTTTCACCGGGAATAATTCCTCTTTGGGTGGATGTGTCCTATATTTGGATTCTAAGGTTTTTACCAAGATGTTTCATCGGGAATAATTCATCTTGGGGGTTTGAACTACAGATCTCTAATTAGGAAAGAGCCTTCACCAGGAAGACATTCTCAATCCTAGGTCATATTCCTATAATATATATATAGTTTAACTGTCCTAAGGTTTATACTCAAACGTAGTTCTAAACTAATATATATGCACAGTTTATATTTGACAGTAATTTAAATAAAGACTGTAAATTGAAAGCTTGTAAAGCCTAACCTGGATGGAGTGGAGGCCATTGAAGAAGTATGTTCAAAGCCTTACCAGTAATTTTTGTTGTTTTGATAACAGTTGAATATTTATGATAAACAGTTAAGAGTTTGTGGTTTTTGAAAACAGAAGAAGTGAAGATGGACAAAGGTCACATAGGTATCTGAAGAGTTTCACCGGGAATAATGCCCTTCAAATACCAGAAGAATGTTTTGAAAATAGAAAGAAGATTTTGAAAATACAGTTTTGAAAACAAGCTAAGAAGAGAAGGTTTTTGGGACTTACACTCTATTAGAGGCCCAGTACTTTACAGTACTGGTGTAAAAGCAATTTGAAAATGATTTGGAATGATACAAGGTTTTGTTGTTTGAAAACCTTAATCATCCATTTAATTAGAGATTGAAAACAGTTTTGAATATTGACAAAAGTCAACTTAATCAAAGTAAAAATAAAGATTTTTACTTAATTAAGACCTAAACAATTAGGGTTTTATCATAAACTTTATTTACAAAATGATTAGGTTAAAACAAAGTGAATATATGTATTTAAAGTATTTAAGAAAACACTTAAAACATACTATTTTAAACCTAATAAAAATATATGAAATAAATAATATTTTTATAATTTTTTTTTATTATTCACAAAATAGGTATATTAAATGATAAGTGTGTGAAAAATGAAGTGAAAATAAATTAATTTGATAGGTTAAATAAATATGTGAAGTTTGTGAGAAAATGGAAGAAATTGTGTGTTAAAAAAATAGTTTTGGCCCTTGGAGGGTTTGAACCCACGCCCTCTAGGTTACACACTCAAAACAAACACCACTGAGCCAACGCGCGTGTGGTGATAGTAACTTGCATTCATTTGGTTATGTTTCAAAACAACTAGTAAATCATTGAAAAATAAAAGAAACAAAAAGTCTGGGGCGAGGGGGATTCGAACCCCAGACTTGAGGCATGATGAGACTAAGGGCGTATGGGAGGCCACTAGGGCAAGTTTGTTCAGTCGTTTAAGGAACGCATACCATTCAAAATAAAATAAACTTTGGCCCCAGATTCAAATTTTGCGCGCCATGGCCATAGTCATCTTCTTCCTCGAGCTCAAAGATTTTCAAAATCCTAACTCTCTGGTTTCTCAACTAAATGACATGATGTAAACATCAATCTTGTTCTAAATTTCCTCACGAATCCAGATATGTAACTAACATTTATTTATATGAACTATAGCTACCTAATTTCTTGGAAAACTCTAAGAACATATAAACACTAAATTTGAAATTAAATGACAAACAAGATGAATAAATGCAAGATGATAGAGGGTTTTCAATCCTCTGATGATACTAAACAAGATAGAATCGAGCTTTAACTCAGTGAGTGCTTAAATTAAAGAGGTGAAGTTCAGAAACTTACCTCTGAAAATGGAGGTCGTGAGGATGATTGAGAGCACCTGGGTTTGAATGAATGATCTCAATAGCTTCCCTGAGACTCAATGATGCTAACTGGATGCTTATTGTAGCTTGAATCCTTCTGAATTGTTCTATGGACCTCCCTCGATTTCAGCTTCAAGTGAACATGGAGGTTGTTGAATTTGGAGTTACAGATGAACTGCAGCTCATCTGGTTAGCTTCACTATGACCTGAGGAGTGTGCCTGGATGATTGGCTTGACTTGAAACCTCCTGAATCACTCTATGGACCTCCAACTGCAAATGCTCCAAAGTGAGAGCAACAATGGTGTTCCTCTACTTACAGAAGTGATCCAGGTGCTTGGATCACCTCAAATGACCTCCCTTGAGATGTTAGAATGCTCACTTTCCAAAGATAAGCTCTGGTTTGAAGAAATCGATTCTTCTTGCCAAAGAACTTTGAAAAACAATGAACATGAGAAGAGAAAGAGAAAGCAAGGAATATGGTTGCTTTGGTGTGTTTTTTGAATGAGAATGAGGCCTCTATTTATAGGCAAATGTCTCAGTACTGATTGGGAGAGTGAGCTTGCTTAGTGAAGCAAGTTTGGTTTCTTAGCCATGAAGAAATTTCAAAGAATATCCAAGTGTGATCATTGCATTTTCGAGCCACCTCCCCTATCCATTGATTCTATCTGATCTTAGGGGACAATTCAGATGCAAAGTGAGCTCTAATTGGTTGGTGAGAAGATTCCTTGGGTGATTCATCAATTTGCCATAAATTCTCAAAAGTAATCATTACATAATCACATGTTCTTGTTTTAGGAATCTTCTTCAATTATCATGGCATGGTGAAAATGAATGCATGGTATTGTTTCAGACATGTTATGGGTCGTGTAGCATCCATTCATGAAGCAAAATGCACAAAATTGCAAAGTTCCAATTTGCACGTGACCTATAATTTTACTTCATGAGGCCAACTTTGAACAAGCATAACTCCTAGCTCAAATTGAATTTGGAGAAGGTTGAACACAATTTGGAAAGCCCTAAACATCTACTTTAAATCATTAGTTTATGTCTTCTTCAGAATCATTTGGGAAATTTGTGAAAAATGAGCCCAAAGTTGGATGAAAACTAGGTTAAAACACTTAGAAAAATTTCTAAGTGTTTATGGCCTAAACTTCAAAATTTCCAAAACTTCATAAATGGTTGATCTTTTGAAAAAAGTTCCTTTGTAAGATGTTGTTTTATTTTGCTAGATCTACAACTTTCATGTTGGAAGTTTTTTGAGTTGTGTAGGTGAAATTTTGAGTTCTCACCATGCCCTCAAAAACCCTAATTCCCGACTTTTTGCTCCTTGATGAATTTCTTTGAATTTCTTTGGTCAAATGACTTTGACATCCATATATTGATGATATTGATCTTTGAAAGTCATTTTTTGACCAAAAACCTTAAAAGTCAATGATGATCCTTCACAGTTGACTTTTTCCTGACAAAGTGAATTTTTGGGCTTTTGTGAAGAAACAAGATCTTCTCCTCAAATGAATGATGTAAATGGATTATATTGAGGTAGTAGAGATTCTTGAATCATGTCTTGAGTTTTGGATCCATGCCCTGATTAAAAGTCAACCATCTTGGTGAATTAGGTCAAAACCCTAATTTGTCGACCATGTGAAAATAATGACTGTAGACTTTGAATTGAGGTGTAATGTCCAGTAGATCTTGTCATATGAGTTATTTGAAGATGGTTGATGTCTTTGAATGATCCCCTGGG
This sequence comes from Vicia villosa, assembly GCF_029867415.1. Classification (NCBI taxonomy): domain Eukaryota; kingdom Viridiplantae; phylum Streptophyta; class Magnoliopsida; order Fabales; family Fabaceae; genus Vicia; species Vicia villosa. The sequence continues at coordinate 138,153,104 of NC_081183.1, forward strand.
GCTTTTTAGGGTTTCCCAAGAGTGATCCCTGATTTTAGTCCTTGATAGGCTCCAAACCCTAGTCTGTTGATCTGAGTAATTCTGTACTTAGATGACTGGGTGTCTAATCAATCATAGGTGAAATAATGAAGCTTTTGAGTCTTATGATTGTATTAGAGACTAATCCCTCTATTGATTGATCCTTTGCCTGAGTTTTCTTGTCTTTGAACACCCTCGATTGAATGCCAGACTGCCCTGGGTACTTACTTTGACTTGATGAAAATCCTGAAGATATGTCATCTCAGGGGGGTCAAAAATTAGGGTATGACATAATATTAAGAAAATAATTTAAATAAATACTCTTATTTATTATAAAATAAAATAAAAGAATAAAAGAAAAAAAAAATATATATGTATGTAAGAAAATAATTTAAATAATATAAATATATTAAAGAAAATAAATAAATAAAAATAAATATTATTATTATTTAAAAAAGGTTTTTAAAATAAATAATGTATATAGTTTTAGTAAATAAAAGAGAAGAAAACAAATAGAAACATATATATATATATATATATATATATATATATATATATATATATATATATATATATATATATATATATATATATATATATATATATATATATATATATATATATATATATATATATATATATATATATATATATATATATATATATATATATATATAAATATAAGTAAATAAATGATTTTAAGTAATAAAAAAGAAAAAAAATTTGGAGGACTTAGCGTGTGATCTGGTGTGGCTCACGTATACAGTCCACCATGCGCCTCCAGCTGCCTTGCGTTGGATCTGAGAGCTTGATGAGATGAAAGGCCAGGATGGTGAGGGCACACGATAACACATGTTTCATGTTGCGTGCGATCCATCTGGAAACCCAACCCAACACGCGCGCGAAGCAGTTCAAACAGGCCAATCAGGTGATGCCACGCAGTCGTCTTCTACCTCTAGCCCACACTTTTAACAGCGCTCTTTTTCAGACGCGCTATAATATGTCTTCTTCATTCCGAGGGTTATTGACAATGATTCTGAGAGCTTTGATTCTAGAGGAGGATCGAGACACACTCAGAGATGCCTTAGGAACCAGTTTTGATCAATAGCAACTCTTGAATTGGCTTCAATCTCAGAATTGGTTCTTGAATTTTCTTGACTCTTTGCACTCGGATTTGATGGTTCTTGAGGCAAAAATTCGTAACCCTTGGCATCTGAATAGGTTGTATACTTATAGTGGATGAATTAGGGCAACAAAATTGAGCCAAATCTTCTTGAATATTTGATTGGCATTTGGAGAAAATTTGATTGAAATTTGATTATGGAACTTCCTAATTTTGGCAAATATTTGATTCACTTTGTTTCAATTACCACATGTACGAAATTTGATTGAGTTTTTGGAGTAAATATGGATTAGATTTGATTCAAAACCAATTTCCTTCCAAATCTTCTAATTATCCTTAATTTTATTGAATTTTAAATGAATAAAAATTCTTATAAAATTAATTAAAATTAAATAAATTCGTGGCAAGTGGTTTATGGGCTCTCAATGTCATAAGGAACAAGTTTGGGTCTTAAAAATATAGGCCCATTAGCAAAAAAATTCAAACTTCTTCACATTTTTCCCTCCAAAATAGTCCAACTTTGACAAGGCCTATCTCTCTCATTTTTTGAGGTATGGAAGTGTTATAGGACTTTTTAGAAACCTTAGAGAGTCCTCTAACCAGTGTCTTTGGTCTCATATCAAAATGATTTTCCATGCTCCTTATATATCCTTTTGAATAAAGTGTCTTCTTGTTGACTTTTGGAAAGGACCTATAATGTTTTGATCCATATCTCTCAAATGAAGCATTTTTAGCCTTGGCATGTGAGAGACAAAGTTGTAGAGAATCAAATTTCCTTCAAGATGAGCTTTGGATGGAAAATTTCTGATGTTCTATGTGAGAGTTATGGCTGGTCAAAGTTCAGTTGACTTTCTCCTATGGAAACCCTAATTTAGAAACTTTTTGAACTGTTGATTTCTGATCTTTCCTTGATTAATCATGATCAATTCTTGATCAAATGGTGAATGATACTTCAATATGAGGATCTTGGCAAAAAATCAGGGGTTTTGACTTTACTTTGACCACAGTTGACTTTTAGGTTAACCTAGTCGACTGTTGACTTTCTGAACATTTGAGTGACCAATTCTTTGAGCTGAGACTTGATACTTGTCATATAGGTAATGTGAGATATATTGAGCCATATGGGATGCCTTGGAGCCATTGATTCATTGATTTTCCTTTGAACAAACCAAACCCTAGTTTCTGAGCCTTGTTTAGGAGAGTGTGTCTTGGAGCTTTATGTATTGATTTGAGTTTGTATAAGAGAAATAGTATGGGCAAATTTTGGGGTATGACATGATGATAACAATATATAATTTTGTATGACATAATGTGGTACTCTAATACTATGCAATTTCCATTTCAGGAATTATATAAAGAGTATGCACAAAATCAGCGCAAGAAGCACTGACTCAGAAGGTTCAGCATGCAACATCAGAACATGGTCTGGCAAGACATCAGAAGATGGTCAAGAAGAATCAGAACATGGTCTATGGAAGCATCAGAAGGACTTGAGATCAGAAGCATAAGCACTGAAGTTCTCATGGTATCACGCTAAGAAGCACTTCAAGGTCAGAAGACAAGAAGATGCTCTGCACCAAGTTGTTTGACTCTGATGATATTCAAACGTTGTTTACACAAACATCAGATCAGAACCAAGTACAAGATGGCAGGCTACGCTGACTGACAAAAGGAACGTTAGTAGCTATTAAAGGCAACGTCAGTAGACACAGCGAAAGCAAGGCTCGAGGTAGTTGACAAAAGAGTGAAACATTAAATGCATTGTTGTACGGATCACGCAAAACATTAAATGCTCTCAACGGTCATCTTCTCAAACGCCTATAAATAGAAGTTCTGATGAGAAGCTGAAATAACAATACTTTGCGCATACATACAGAAACGCTGTCAAATTCAAAAAGCTCTCAAACTTCATCTTCAACCTCACTACATTGCTGTTGTAATATATTAGTGAGACTTAGCTTAAACTTAAGAGAAAAATCACAGTTGTGATAATAGCTTATTAAGAAGCATTGTAACTCTTATAAGAATTTGTTTACATTAAGTTGTAAGAACTAAAGTGATCAGGTTGTGATCAGTATACTCTAGAAAGTCTTAGAGGGTATCTAAGCAGTTTGTTCCTAGAGTGATCAGGTTGTGATCAGAATACTCTAGAAGACTTAGAAGTTATCTAAGTGGAAAACCATTGTAATCTTGTGTGATTAGTGGATTAAATCCTCAGGTGAGGTAAATCACTCCAAGGGGGTGGACTGGAGTAGTTTAGTTAACAACGAACCAGGATAAAAATCATTGTGCAAACTGTTTTTATCTTACAAGTTTTAAAGCTACACTTATTCAAACCCCCCATTTCTAAGTGTTTTTCTATCCTTCACTATTTTGTTAGATAAAATCACTATTGACCATTTCGTACTTGTCGGATCATTGACATAGAACACTTGTTTAGCTTGAGAGGCTGGAATAAAAGGCTCATTTTTGTACCCCACCCTATTGAGATCCACTTGCAAAAATCCTGACTTATCCATTCGTATGCCATTATTATTTTCAACCCACTTGCAACCAAATACAGGAATCTGAAACTTCGCGTAATCAAACACCAAAATGCGCTCGATAACCCCAAAATATGACAAATTTGCAAATTTCGGATTTAAGTCATTCGCACTTGAGATGTGCATTGCTTCAGCTACCAAGGTAACACCACTATTTTGCATAGTACTTTTATCATCCTGTTCTTTGGTATAAAATGTGTATCCATTAACTGCGTATGCGCTATAAGAAAACACAATTATACTTGGACCATATGCTAAACATCTCAACCTTTCTGTTACTAAAGCAGGATCTGAACGATACTTTGAATAAATATGTTCCCTAAACCACGATATGAAACTTCGATTATGCTCTCGTACTATCCAATTCTCATTTCTATTCGGATTTAAATCTCGGAGAACAACATTGTGCATTTCAACATACGGCTCAACCTCAATCTCATTGTGCAGAACATACAAGTGCGTTTGATCTCGCTCGACCATTGATACTGTCACAACTTTATTTCCAATTAGCCTTTTTCCTTCTTTTTTTTCAACAATATGAGATTTGGGGAGTCCAATTGATTGAACATTTGACAGAAAATCAGTACAAAACTCAACCGCTTCTTCAACAATGTATCGTTCGACAATACAACCCTCTGGTCGACTTCTGTTTTCACGTACCCTTTTAATATTTTCATATAACGTTCAGCAGGGTACATCCATCTCATATAAGCTGGTCCGCACAATTGTGTCTCCTTCACAAGATGAACAACTAGATGAACCATTATGTCAAAAAACGAGGGAGGAAAATACATTTCAAGATCACATAAAGTAACAACTATCTCTTTTTGCAATGTTGGTAAGATCGCGGGATCGATCACCTTACTGCAAATTGACCTGAAGAAAAAACACAGTCTAGTTATTGCGCTTCTTACTTTTTCTGGCATAATAAAACGTATACCTATTGGTAAAAAATGTTCCATTATAACATGACAATCATGCGTCTTCAAACTCTTTAACTTGAGGTCTTTCATGGACACAAGTCTTCTAATATCTGATGAGTAGCCTTCTGGAACTTTAACTTCACTGAGGAACTTACACAATGTTTTCTTCTCCTTTCTAGATAGAGTGTAAATAGCAGGTGGCAGATATGTTTGTCTTCCTTTCGTCACGGGTCCCAATTCAGTTCTCATTCCCATGTTTACCATGTCCTTCCTTATGTTAAGGCCATCCTTAGACTTTCCTTGTATATTGAGTAACGTACCTATAACGTTGTCAAATACATTTTTTTCAATATGCATAACATCGAGGAAATGTCTTACGTACAACGACTTCCAATATGAAAGTTCAAAAAAATTGACTTCTTCTTCCACCCACCCTTGACAAGTGAATGTGCAAAAGGCTTGCCAAACTGAGTGCTCACATCTTTCACCTTTTCAAAAATTTGATCACCTGTCAAAAAAGGCGGGGTTGTACGTTGATCGGCCTTTCCATTGAATGCTTTTCTCCACCCACGGTAGTGATGATTAGAATTTAAGAATCTACGATGGCCGAGAAAGACATTCTTCTGACAAAGATCCAATCGTGTCGTATCAGTTTCATCTTCACAAACAGGACACGCTTTTTGACCTTTATTGCTGTACCCGGATAGATTTCCGTATGCTGGAAAATCATTAATTGTTCCAAACAACATCGCCCTCAAGTTGAAACTTTCTTTCCTATACCTATCGTAAACCTCCACACCGTTCTCCCACAAAATTTTAAATATTCGATTAAGGGTGCCAAGTATACGTCTATGTCATTCCCTGGTTGTTTAGGCCCAGAAATTAGCATAGATAACATCATGTACTTACGCTTCATACATAGCCACGGAGGTAGGTTATAAATCATAAGAATCACAGGCCAGGTGCTATGCGAGATACTTTGAATACCATGCGGGTTCATTCCATCAGTAGACAATGACAAGCGAGGGTTTCTTGCTTCTTTTCCAAATTCAGGATAATCAGTATCAACTTTCATCCACTGTGGTGAGTCTGCCGGATGTCGCAACTTTCCATCAATAATTCTTTCATCTGCATGCCAAGTCAAGTGTCTTGAATCGGTTTCACTACGATACATGCGTCTAAATCTCGGAATTATAGGAAAATACCATAAGACTTTGGCCGGAGACAACTTTTTCTTATATCGAGGGGCACCGCATTTAGGACACTCATTCAACGCTGCATACTCGTTTCGAAACAAAATGCAATTGTTTGGACATGCATGTATCTTATCATAGCTCATGCCAATAGAGGACAACATCTTTTTGGCTTCATACGTTCGATTGGGAAGAACATTACCCTCTGGTAGCATATCTTTCATAAGGGCTAATAACTCTGTGAAACTTTTATCCGACCATCCATTGTCCGCCTTTAAGTTGTACAACTTTAACACCGCAGACAATCTTGTGAATTTTGAACAACCATCATACAACGGTTTCTCTGCATCGCTTGCCAACCTCTCAAATATTTTGGGACAATCCTCAAGATCTTCTTCAAGCGTTTTTGCAATCTCTTCGACTCGATCACAATCATATGTGTCTGTGCAATCGTCGTTTGAATCATACTTCGTATTACACCTCGACTCAACATTCCCGTTACTTTTCTCACCATGCAAACTCCAAACTGTATAACTTCTATCAATTCCAAACCGTAGTAAATGCGATGCCAACTGATTCCCGTCAACCTTACCCCCATAACAGCAACCCATGCAAGGACACGCCATTCGAATCGGGTCTTTGGCGTGCGCAACCGCAAACTTAACGAATTCCCATACCCCTTTCTCGTACTCTTTCGACAATCGGTTTGAATTCATCCATGTCTTATCCATGTCTTAATTAAGATAAACAAAAACGATCAAACTTTCACAAGTAACCCCTATATCGAATTCAATTCACAGAGTTAGTAAGTTCATCACTTAACGATTAACGAAATTAACATCTAGAATATTCCACATGTCGGAATAATGAGTATTACTTAATATAATCTAAAAATCAACTATTAGTATTCAGCCCCCTTCTACTTTTTTTACTTTCATAATTAAATAAATGCAAGAAGGAACCTAAACCGGATAATTCTCACACGTGTGGAAGCATACCTTTTGACGAGGTCCTACACGCCGAAAATGTATCCCTCTTGGACTATCTTTGTTAGCAATAATCTGTCAAATGAAAAGGAAAATAAATTACATAAATTAAAGTAATTTGGCTCTATTATTCAATTATTAAATGAACTATTTTTTAATTCATTCTTGGTTACTTATAAATCAACTTTCAGTTTAGCCCACAGAGCTTATCATGGTATTCCATTTGTATGATAATTGAGTGATCTATATAAACTCACACACACTTTCTTCTTTTATAATTCATATCACCATTTTTGAGAAACACGTTAATTATACCCGTTAAACCTATATAAACCCAATGATGCTATAAACTATATTTGTTAAATTCTTTATTCCTATAACAATGCATCTTCATCATTTTAACTATTAGCAATGAATCCACTCAAATCAACATGTAGAAAGGCTTCCCAATAGTTCAAGATTGTTAGTGTTTTATTTTGTTTTTAGTCTGGAATCAGAGAAAATTGGTAGGGAGAGTGTCCTACAGTGCTAACAAGTATTGGTTCTTTTACACAACAATGAAGAAAAGGAGATTATAATTACTTACAAAGGAGGCGAAACCAGATCGTGGAATGGTGGCTACGGTGGCTCACGGCTTCTAACGGTGGCTCACGTTCTTCTTCTTCTCCAACGGTGGCTCACGGCTTCTTCTCCGACGGTGGCTCACGTTCTTCTTCTCCGACGGTGGCAGCGATTTGAGTTTTCTAAGTTTTCTGAGTTTGGAGGGCACAACGATGGCAAGAGAGAAAGAGGGAATTAGGGATTTTGTGAGGGCAAACGCGTTTTGTCTAATTTTGATTTTAAAAATTTTAATTGTGAAACAACTATGAAAGCGCTTTTGAAAAGCGCCTTAGTACCCATGGCTATACCAGCGGTTTTTAGGGTAAAAACGCCCTTGTACCCCACCCCCTATAGCAGCGCTTTTGAAAGCGCTTTCATAACCCACCTATAAGAGCGCTTTTGAAAAGCGCTTTCGTAACCATGCCTTTACCAACACTTTTTGAAAGCGCTTTCGTAACCCCCCCTATAAGAGCGCTTTTTTTGCATGTTTTTTAATGTTGTTTTTAGCGAAATCTATATCAGCGCTTTTTCCTAAAAGCGCTTTCGTAGAGGTGCTGCTAAAAGACAAATTTGGCATAGTG